>NC_057800.1:656996664-657249164 GCF_018294505.1 Triticum aestivum | reverse complement strand
ACTTAGAGGCATAGCCGCATGGTAGGTCTGTCGCAAGAGGGGTAATCTTTACACATCGCATGTACTGAATAAGAAAGGGATAAAGAGTTGGCTTACAATTGCCACTTCACACAATACATGAATAATCCATACATCATCCAAAATACAATCAAGGTCCGACTACGGAACCAAAATAAAAGAAGACAACCCCAATTGCTAGATCCCCGATCGTCCCAACTGGGCTCCACTACTGATCAACAGGAAACGAAACAACACAAAGAACAAGATCTTCATCGAGCTCCCACTTGAGCTCGGTTGCGTCATTTGCACTGGTATCATCGGCACCTGCAACTGTTTGGAAGTATTTGTGAGTCACGAGGACTCAGCAATCTCACACCCGCGAGATCAAGACTATTTAAGCTTATGGGTAGGAAAGGGTAGTGAGGTGGAGCTGCAGCAAGCGCTAAACATATATGGTGGCTAACATACGCAAATGAGAGCGAGAAGAGAAGCAACACAACGGTCGTGAAGCTAGAAATGATCAAGAAGTGATCGTGAAACTACTTACGCACAAACATAACCCAAGAACCGCGTTCACTTCACGGACTCCACCCGAAAGAGACCATCACGACTACACACGCGGTTGATGCATTTTTAATTAAGTTAAGTGTCAAGTTCTCTACAACTGGATATTAACAAATTCCCATCTGCCACATAACCGCGGGCACGGCTTTCAAAAGTTCAAACCCTACAGGGGTGTCCCAACTTAGCCCATCACAAGCTCTCACGGTCAATGAAGGATATTCCTTCTCCCAGGAAGACCCGGCCACTCTCGGAATCCCGATTACAAGACATTTCGACAATGCTAAAACAAGACCAGCAAAGCCGCCCGATGTGCCAACAATCCCGATAGGAGCTGCACATATCTCGTTCTTAGGGCAACACCGGATACGTCAAGCTACAAGTAAAACCAGCCCTCGAGTTGCCCCGAGGTGGCCCTGCAGACTGCCCGGTTCGGACCAACACTTAGACAAGCACTGGCCCGGGGGGGGTTAAAATAAGGATGACCCTTGGGTTGGCCGACCCAAGGGAAGGGTAATAGGTTGTTAGGCAAATGTAAAACCAAGGCTGGGCCTTGCTGGAGGAGTTTTATTCAAAGCGAACTGTCAAGGGGTTCCCATAACACCCAACCGCATAAGGAACGCAACATCAAGGAACATAACACCGGTATGACGAAAACTAGGGCGGCAAGAGTGGAACAAAACACTAGGCATAAGGCCGAGCCTTCCACCCTTTACCAAGTATATAGATGCATTAATTAAATAAGAGATATTTTGATATCCCAACATATCCATGTTCCAACATGGAACAAACTCCAGCTTCACCTGCAACTAGCAACGCTATAAGAGGGGCTAAGCAAAAGCGGTAACATAGCCAAACAACGGTTTGCTAGGAAAGGTGGGTTAGAGGCTTGACATGGCAATGTGGGAGGCAGGATATAGCAAGTGGTAGGTATCGGGGCATAGCAATAGAGCGAACAACTAGCAAGCAAAGATAGAAGTGATTTCGAGGGTATGGTCATCTTGCCTGAGATCCCGCAAGAAAGAAGAACGAGTCCATGAAGAAGACAAATGGACGAAGTTGAACGAATCCTCACAAACGCGACGTTATCGTAACCAACCCGAAGAAGCAACACCGGAAAGAAGCAAACAACATGGTAAAAAACCATCACAAGCATGGCATGGTGCACAACCAAGGATGATGCATGTCCGGTCTAACTATGCATGGCATGGCAAAGTGCACAAACAAAACTACAAGTTAAGTGGAGCTCAATATGCAACGAGTTGCATATTGACGAAACACCACAACAATTATTTAGTTCTCTCCCGTTTAAGTACTCAACAAAGTTAAATGTTGGTTAGCATGGCAAGGGGTGAAGCATAAAAAAACTACTTAACTAGGCAAGTTTAAATGAGGCCGGAACAACAAACAACAAGTCCGGGAAAACCACATGGGCATATTTTAAAGTTGGTACTGTTCTGCCCTATACACAATTTTAGAGTTATTAAACATTCAAAGCAATGCCACCATGTTAAACTATGCATTTTTCCACCCCATTTACATATAAAGTTTATTAAGTTTGGAGCTACGGTTATTTAGTTATGAAGTAAAGCATTTTAGCATGCATAGGAGCAAAAAATAAACAAACAACATTTTTAACATTTTTAACATGCATGAAAGTTGCAAATTAGGAAACTAGACAAAATTCTAAGCAAGTTACATATATAATTTATTTACATATGATGCATAGTTTGTGAGATATGAAATGCATGATCTAGAGGGACTAAACTACAAAACTACCGTCTCTAAAAAAAGACAAAATTGCTGGAACAGGAAAAACCCATAACAGGCCAAATTCTGCTGGAATGGGCCACAACAGGAGCACGAGCGCTGAGGGGGGTCTGCTCACCTTGGGCCAAATCAACCTGAGGTGGAGCTAGGCTGTAGGAGGCTGGTTGCTGGGCCTCGCGCAGGACGCGGCCCACGTTGGGTGGAGGCGGGCGCTCGCCGTCTCCCTCGATAGGAGGTCGAACGAGGCCATGGCAGGGGCGCCAGCGGCGACCCATGGCGATGGCGGGCGGTGGAGAGGTAGGGGACCGCCAGGGACGGCGGATCTGAAGCAGGTGGTCGGCGAGGAGCTCCGGGCGGCGGCGCGGGTGAAATTCGGCAAT
The DNA here is from genome assembly GCF_018294505.1 of Triticum aestivum. NCBI lineage: Eukaryota > Viridiplantae > Streptophyta > Magnoliopsida > Poales > Poaceae > Triticum > Triticum aestivum. The sequence goes on along the minus strand of NC_057800.1, from coordinate 657,246,453 downwards.
GACGCGACGAACTCGGTGGTAGCCGTGGCCGGCTTCAGGGTCGCGTGTCGCGGGGCGGCAGAGCTTCTCCGGCTGCGACACGGGTAGCAGCGGGGATGGGGAGAGGCGGATCTGACGAGGGAAGGCCCGGATCCGGCGATGACGCGGCAAGACGGGGCCGGTAGGGAGCTTGGTAGGCGGCGGCACGGGTGAAGTCCGGCGAGGTCGAAGCGGGATCTGCTCGGGACGAAGGCGGCGGAGCAGATCGGGCGGAGCGGCGCTCGGGCCCTAGATGGGCTCGGGCGGGCCTCAGACGGGCTCCCAGGGACGCGGCGGTTGTGGGAGCTGAGGGGGCGACGTGGCCTCGCTTGATTGGCTACGGGTGGTGCGGGGTGGCCGCGCAGCCAATGGCTACGCGCCAAGTGGCAGGGATGAGGTGGCCGGCGCAACGGAAACCGAGGGGAGCGGCGGCGCTGATGATTTGGGCGGCAACAAGTGGCGGAGAGGGATTTGGCCGGTGCGGAAAACGAGGGCGGCGACGCTGATTTTGAGGAGGGAGTTGTCTGCTGCCAAAAATTGAAGGGAGGGGGTGTTATATAGGGCAGGTTTAGGGTTAGGGGGGATTTTGGACCGTTTCGAAGCCTCCGATCGTGATCCGACGGCTCTGGACGGAGGGGGGAACTAGGTGGGGTTTGTGGGCTGTGTAGGAGGGTTAGGCTGAGAGGAGAGGGGAGAGATGCAGCCCGACACGGTTTCCGGAGACCGAAAACGTCCGACGAAAAGACCGGCTACTATTACCGCTATATTTATCCGTTGGGGCATCAAACGGACTCCGAATGCGATGAAACTTGGCAGGCGACCTACTAACAACATAACAACACAGCACACCAACTGTCATCCCATTCTGAGAACATTTTCGGCCACTTATAAAATAATATTTCGGACGTGCCGCGGGCGTGTGCGAGTGTGGTTGGGCTCAAAACGGACAACGGAGAGGACGGGGAGACCTGGACGGATGCAAGTTTTGAAAACATGATGATGTAAATGCGCACGATGACATGATGAAATGCAACACGCAAGCAAAATACAGGGCAACATCGGCGAATAACTGGAAGACACCTGGCGCATCGGTCTCGGAGCGTCACACGCGGCTTGGAGGAGGGGCCGGCGTGGGGCGGAGTCCGGCTCGGACTCCTCCTCGGCGTCCGTGCCTCGCACGGCGGAGGAAGGCGACGGCTCGGATGTGCCGGCTGGGTTTCCGCCGAGTCGGTCCGGGAAACCTTTTTTTAAATAAAATAAAATTCTCGCCCGAATAAAAATCCTAACAAAATATTAAAAAAAAATTAAAATGCCAAAAACAATTTTCACCCTCTAAATAAAACATTTAGAACAAAGTGAACATTTTTATGGGCAAAAATGCAATTTTCAAAAATGCATATTTTTCTAATTCAAGTAAAATCTCAAATAAAATATATATTTGATTTTAAAAAATTTCCTCCAATTTTCCTCTCTTTTTGAAGAAGTCATATTATCTTCTCTTTTTTATTTTTTAAATATTAGAAATATTTGGAGAGAAAAATGTTAAAACCAAATTAATCCCCTTTTCAAATTTGAGAAAATTCAAATATGAAAATGAATGAAATCCCCAACCCTCTCCTTGGGTCCTTGAGTTGCTTAGGATTTCTAGGATCACAACCACAATGCAAATAAAATATGGTATGCATATGATGACCTATGTATAACATCCAAATTGAAAATTCGGATGTTACAGCATACGACCATGGCGGTCGTATGTTACGTCGTCTTTTCTTCTGGAGCTACAAAACTGCATGAAACTTTTTGTGCTCCCTCCTCATGTTAGGAACATATCAAATTTGCAATAAAAATAGGAGGAGGCACTACAAAAAAATACACTTCCGTGATGATACGTGTTTGTCATAGTAGGTCATGTTTTTGCCATGCATGTACATCCATGACGACTTTATGACAGAATCAAGATAGTCATACTTGTGCTGTAGTAGAAGTGTTCCATGACATTACCAAAATTATCATCAAGGAAGTGTCCACTTCCATGACGATAAATCGCGCGTCATAGAATTGCTTTCGTCAAGGGTAACCGACACGTGGCATCCACTGTAACGGGTCGCTGTTAAGCTATCGGGTTTCGGTTTGGATCTGATAATCCGTTAACAGCCCGGATAATGAGGATTTTCCACGTGTAAAATTCTTAATGGCCAGAGGAACCACGTGTCGGCTCACTGTTGGGACAGATGTCATCCACTCATTGGACAAAACGCGCCTATGATACATTGACACGTGGCACAACCCAACAGGGGCCCATTCCTGTGAAAAGGCCGGCCCATTTGACTTGGTCAAAAGGTACCGGGCCAGTCCACGGAAATCATGTTAACGGCCTGTTCGCATATAGCCCATTTATAGCCTGCTAACTCACGGCCCGTTACGGCCTATCCGAATTAGGCCCAGTAGCGTCATCTGGGCCATCCAATATGATTCCAGCCCATTGTAACTTTCGGCCCATGTATGGCCCATGACGTCTTTTGGCCCATATGAGGCCCTTTGTAACTCTTGGCCCATTAACAGCCCATGGTGAAACCGGCTCGTAATGAACAGTGTATCGCTTTATACCCATTAACGGCCTATTGTTCCATTGGGCCATTTCCAGCCCGTGTTATCTTTCGACCTTCTTAGGGCCCATTTATTCTTGGGCTCATTTCCAGCATTCGGTTACTTACGGCCCGTTCCTGGCCTTTTCTGCCCGTGATTACAGTCGGCCCATTTGTGGCCCGATAATCCGTTGGGCCGTTTTCATAGCATCATCAAATACAGTCGATTAACGATGGGCCATTATGGTCGGCCCATGAACGGACGATTCCAACTCTAGCCCATTTACGACCCATAATGTGGTCCGTTATTGGCCCATGTTTGGCCAATCGATCATACGACCCGTAGAAGGCCCATTGATGCTACGCCCCATAGAAGGCCCATTGTTTCTATGGCCCGTAGAAGGTCCATTGTTTCTATAGCCCTTAGGAGGCCCAGGGTCACTACAGTAAATATGTAGCACATGGTTATTGTGGCCTAGTTTTAAAACATAGGTTATTGCGACCACTAGCAAACCGCGGAAAAAGAACTGCACTACTACAAGCAAGCAAATAAACAAGACAACAAGGAAATAAATAAGCAAGCAACTTATGCTAGGGTATCACGGCTATTACACATATTACATCCATTGGGCATCAAAGTTCGCCACCAGTGCAAATATATGAAACAAAGCAGCATATCACATACACCAGTTGTCAAAGTTGGCGACCAGTGCAAATAAACGCCGCAGCAAAACAAGTCCAGAACTGAAACCACTTCAGAAGAGCTCAAGAAACAATATCCTGGGTACCCATAATGCTGGCAAGATGCTCAGCAAGCTTATTAACTTTCTCTTGTTTGGCACTTCAATCCTCCAGCGCTTGCTATTGCACCAGAAAGCATGCATCTAAATTCTGCAGGGACTTCCTCAGTCCTTCGGCTTCTTGCTGCAGCACAGTTGACTGATGCCTTTCAGCTTGTAGCTAAGATTGAAGAAGCCGAAGTGATTCAGGCAGCAAGTTTGAAGAGCTTGTGCCAGTGGTACTGGCCAGTAACTCGAACACTACATCAACGCAGGACTGTGGGGTTGTGTCAGTGTCTACAAGATAGTTTTAATCACCTTTCTTGGAGACCAACAGGGTTGTCTCACTATCTTGAATCTTATCTGCATTACTTTCTCTACCATTGCATAGTGGGTGCTCTTCTCCAATATTCTGTTCGCATTCTACAAGAGAAACAAGCATACACATCACATGTTTAGCATGTAGTATACGAAACTCATTTTGGTAAACTGGTTCAGTAGTAAGGTGGACAGGATAATAGCATGAAACAAACATATATCTATGTACTATGGTCACTGCATTGTCCATATCATTCTAGTTTATGTTGCCAAATCAAGATAGAGACACAGTTCTAATCATATATTTTTAAGACACAGGAGCATAGACAGAATATAAGTGTGAGAAACTACGTAGCACTCGCAACACTTGTAATGTGCATCACATGAGAACATAACTATTTATACAACTAAAACTGAAATCAACATAGAGCAAGAAGTTAGAACAACAATCCAGTTAAAGAAATAGGTTTAAAACATACCTCTTGCGCCATTGGAATTCCAATTGGATCCTTCAAATTCGAAAGTAGTTGGTATGAGTAAATACAGTGATGCAACAACAAAGGATTATGAATCATGACTTTCTGGTGATCGCTGAAGCTAGCAGCTACATTCCTATTCACCAACGCGCGGCAGTCCGTGCCGTTGTTCAAGGTTTGCTCCATGAGGCTCATCTCTTTACCACTGAGGAAAGTGACCATCCGTTTGGCATTGGGATTTTTGGATTTGCGGATTCTTTCCTTCGTGACTCTGTTGTGGCTACACCTCTTGAACTAGAAGAAGAGGACTTGCTCATCACCTTTGTGCCGCACAATGAAGCTCTTAATAGGTGCACAACTACTTTTGGTCCTGCTGCTTGGCTTATGTTCTTTGGTTTTCCATATGGCTATCAAACAGATTATTACATCACGAAAGCTTTGGGTGGGTATGGATCTCTGATCTCTTGGTACAACCCTAGAGAAGCCAGATGGTTCATGTTAGTTAAGGCACATATTATACATCTTCGTCTTATGCCCAAAAGTTTTGTTGTATGGCAGCTTGGGGGTGCTAGATACTGCTGGACTGTGCAGGTGACAATTTTGAGGAGCAACGGCTGGAATGCTATGCTACCTGAGGTTCCCCCTGCCGGCGAGGAACCACCTCCTCCAGACGGCAACCCCCCCCCCCCCCCCCCGCAATTTGGTCCAGATCTTACGGTTAAACAGCTCTACCAGCAGCAGGCCCACAATTGGCTTGTTCAGAACGCCACACCAAATAATGATGCCCCTGCTGCACATGGTAATGCTCCTAATCAGAATCAAAACTTGGCTGCTTGGGATGCTTGGCCGGAGTCACCGCCTGTTGTGGCACAGCCGCTGGCGATGCCACCCCATCTCATGGATTTCTAGGCCTGGTTGTCTGCTCAAGGTCTGAGGGTGCAAGATGGTGTCACTCCTGAGAACAACGTTACAGACAATGCTGCTAATGCTTGGAACAACTCCATCACTATCTCTGAAGATTCTAGCTCTGATAGCTCGAGCCAGGCTCTGATTATTGTTGATCCTGCTGTGATGGCCTCCCCTGTCCAAACCAACTTGCCTGAGCAACTCGCAATTTCGGTGGATATACATAACCATGGCCTGCGCTTTGGGCTTTCCTCTCAGGGCAACCAACTATTGTCCTTACTGCTTGCTGACCCCATCCCTCGCCAACAGTTAAATGCTTCCATCTATCAGGCGCTTCGCCCCTTCCTGGCAAACATGGGACCTTGGAGATTGGCCTATGGTGTGCGTCCTGGCTCTGCTCATGTCGAGATTCAAGTTTCATCACATGAAAATGGTCTTTAGTTCACTCAGATCGCACAGCTTCAGTCATCACTTGTTGTTGATATTCAGGAGATTTCTTAGTCTAAGGATGATGGTCCCACTCCGCTTGCTACTCCGTCTAGCGCTGGTACTGATCTCTCCCTTACCTCCCACTCTAGCATTATGGAGAGCTCTGGTCACAGTAACTCTGAACTTTCTGAACCTACCATGGGGCTATCTGAATCTGTTTCACTAGTCTCCTCTGAAGATATGCCTGCACCTATGCCAGATGTCTCCAACACAGGCTCTGAGAACATCTCTCTGTCAACTGATGTGCAAGGGCTTGTGCCTGCCCCCATGAACTCTGCTACTTTGTTGTCAGGCTTGGCTCTGCTCCTGGAGGCTCGCAAAGGAAAAAAAGTTGCTCCCATCACTACTGCACCACTTCGTCGCAGCACCAGGAACATTAAGTATGACGGATTCTGCATCACTCAGACACAGGAGTCACGCATCCCCAAGTCCAAAGTGAAGTCCCGGATCATTCCCTCAGCAGTGTCCAATGTGAACTCTTCTGTTGATCACATGCAGGTTGAATTTGAAGACATACCCCATCCTACGACCATCGCCACCATGCAGAACATTGGCACTCATCTATGTGCCATTCCTATGGATGAGCTCACCATGGAAGTGCTCACCAAGGACGACGATGGCCCAACCACGTCGACCTAAAGCTTTCTTTTTGCATTTCTTATGGTCCTTTTGCGCAAGTGGAATGTACTCTGCTGGAATATCTGTGGCATGAACTCTCCTAAGAAACTTTTAGCTCTTTCAAACGCGATCAGCACTTCTGGTTGTTCGATCATTTGTCTTCAAGAGTCTAAGATGCAAGACTTTAATGAAATCACCCTTAAGTCTATTTGTCCACCGCGTTTTGATGCATTTTTTTTATTCCCTCTGTTGGCGCATCTGGCGGTCTCGTTACGATCTGGTGCAGTTCTGCATTCACAGGATAGGTTTTCATTCAGGAGCAGTTTGCGTTGGGTGTTGTGTTCAAATCCACGATTTCTTCTCACTCTTGGAAACTTGTTAACATCTATGGGCCGTGCCAAGGAGAGCAACGTGTTAGTTTTACAAATGGTTGTTTGACATTGATATCCCGTCCACTGAAGACTGGCTCTTATTGGGTGATTTTAACTACATTCGATCTCCAGATAACAGAAATAAACCAAGAGGTAACATACCTGATATGTTCACGTTCAATGATTTCATACGTGAGCAACACTTAACTAACATACCTATCAAGGGTAGAAAATATACCTGGTCCAACATGCAGCAAAACCCTCTGCTCGAGCAAATTGACTGGTTTTTTACGACTCTCAATTGGACTACTTCTTTTCCCAGCACCATGGTCAATCCTATTGGTCGACCAGTGTCTGACCACACCCCTTGCTCTGTTGAGATTCAAACTAGTATTCCCAAAAGTAAAATTTTCAGATTTGAAACTTACTGGATTGCTCACCCTGGGTTTATGGACGTGATGTCCCAAGCTTGGAATAGGCCTCTAAAATATGGAAAATCAGTTTATAATGCTGCGACTAGCCTTTGCCGGAAACTCAAAAACCTCAGACATGACCTCAGCTGCTGGAGCAAAAAAAATTCTAGGCTCAAAATTGCGTTAGAAAACACTAAAAAAGCCTTGCTTGAACTGGATCACATTGCAGATCGCCGTACCCTCACGGTCCCAGAGAGTAACTTTAGAAAATACTCAAGAATCATCTCTTACGATTATTGCAACACCAGAAAGAATACTGGAAAAAGAGGTGCACGATTAGGTGGATCAAGTTCGGCGATGAAAACTCTAAATTTTTCCAAGGGGTGGCAACAGAACGATATCATAAGAATTTTATCTCCAGCTTGAAAACCAATCATGATTCTGTGATGGACAATCATTTAGGGATGGAAACTATACTCTTTGATGCCTTTAAAGAGTGCTTGGGTGCCTCAAAACACCCAGAGATGAAATTCAACCTATCGCAAATGCTTCGCTCTCAGGTGGATTTTGAGAGTCTGACAGTTCCTTTCACACAGAGGGAGATTGATGATGTGATTAAAGAGATGCCACCTGACCGTGCACCTGGTCCGGATGGGTTCAACGGTGCATTCATGAAAGCGTGCTGGCCAATAATTAAGCATGACTTCTACCGTTTGTGCGAGGAGTTTCACAAAGGCAACTTCAACCTTGAAAGCCTCAACTATGGGTTTATTACCTTGATCCCCAAGAAATGTGCCCCTGAGATGGTCAATGACTTTAGACCTATTACATTGCTCAACTGCTGTCTCAAGTTAATTACCAAACTCTTGGCTAATCGGCTTCAAAAGATCATCTTACAGATTGTGCATCGTAACCAGTATGGTTTTCTTAAAGGGCGTTCTATTAATGATTGCCTTGCATGGGCTTTTGAATACATTCACCAATGCCAAGCCTCTAAGCGACTGATCATCCTTCTCAAACTGGATTTCGCTAAGGCGTTTGACACGGTGCAGCACTCAGCCATCATCAAGATCATGCGGAGTACAGGGTTTAACGAGAAATGGATCGATTGGTTCACATGCATCTCTTCTTCTGCAAAATCTTCTATCCCGCTCAATGGCGTCCCTGGTAAAAAATTCTAGTGCAAATGTGGAGTGAGACAAGGGGACCCCCTGTCCCCTCTGATATTTGTCCTTGCTGCGGATTTGCTTCAACTACTATCAATGAGGCTCTCAATAACAACTTGCTATACCTGACTATCGAGATAATCACTTTCCGGTCATTCAATATGCCGACGACACGATCATTGTGATGCCGGCCTGTCGGGAGCAAGCTACTCGCAGGAAAAAAATCCTTGAAGACTACGCTGATTCGGTGGGTTTGCACATCAACTTCAATAAGTCAACTTTGATCCCGATCAACACTCCTGAGGATACCTACAACGAAATCGCATCCATCTTTGGATGTGCATGCGCTCAAATGCTGTTCACATACCTTGGGCTACCGCTTGGCACCACTAAATTGAATGTCTCTAATCTTACTCCCTGGATTTGCAAAGGTAAAGGCAGGATCACAGCGGCCATGTCGTTGACGTCGTACGCGGGCAAGTTGGATCTTATGAACTCCTTAGTCACATCCCTAGCCATTTACCCGATTGGGCACTCTTAGGCTTCCACCCAAAATAATTGAGCAATTTGATAAAATCAGATGCCACGGGTTATGGATCAAGAAAACTGATGAGGAAGAGAAATGCAACTCCCTCGCTATCTGGGACATGGTTTGTAGACCAAAAAAGAAAGGTGGTCTTGGAGTGATCAACCTAAAGGTTCAAAATGATGCGATGCTCCTTCAGATGCTCCACAAATTCTTCAACAAACTTGATGTCCCCAGGGTGCACCTGCTTTGGGATTCCTACTACTCAACCACGGTCCCACATGCATGCAGCTGCTGCCTGTGGTTCCTTCTGGTGGCGGGAACTCATCAAACTAATGCCAGTTTACAGGGGGGTCACCAAGATTAATGTTGGTTCTGGTACCTCAGCTCTTTTCTGGAAAGATGAGAGGGGTGAGGGCATTATTGCTGATATCTACCCACGAGCTTTTTCATATACCACCCTGGAAGATGCCTCGATCAACCAGTTCCTCGCCATTACCAACGTGGATCAAGGTTTTCACCTGCCCCTGTCGACCCAGGCACACGATGAACTGAGGGTGCTGCAGCAGCATGTGAGGCCCCTTGAGTTGACAGACACAACTGATACCTGGACTTGTTCATGGGGAGCAGCTGATTTCAAGACCTCTACGTACTACACTTTCTTCTTCAGAGAGGTGATTGCGCATGATGCTTTCAAGTGGCTATGGAAGGCCCGGAGTATTCCCAAGCTCAAAGCCTTTGGATGGTTCCTACTATCTGATCGTCTAAACACTAGGAACATGCTCAAAAGGCGGCATTATAATATTGGCAACAACTACGATTGCTTGCTTTGTGGTCGACACGTTGAAGAAACTTTGGAACACCTCTTCTTCAGAAGCACTTTCAGTGTGACTTGCTGGAATGAGCTTAACATTTCATGGCCTGCGCTTGGAAATAGACTGGACCTGCTGTTGCACCTCAAAACCTTGCACCAGAGAGCCATGATTATGGACATCTTCCTTGTGGCTGCTTGGAGCCTTTGGAAAGAAAGGAACAATAACTATTTTCGCCAAGTAGCACCATCTATTTCATCCTGGAGGATTAGATTCAAGAAGGATTTCGCTAATATTAGACATAGAGTCACCGATCACAAAAAACAGATAGTTACTTCCATAGTTGACTCAATACTATAATTCACTAGCACTGCTTACCCCCTGCGTGGGGTGCTTGCTAGCCTTTGTGCATCTGTAAGATGTAACACATTGTACCATACTTTACCCATGGTAATATACTAAGCAGTAGGAGCCTTTCCTACTGTCTAACCCCTAAAAAACCATAGATACGGAATCTGACCTGAGAACAGTTGCTCTTCTGCTTTAAACGTGGAGTTTGGGTTTGCTATGGTGGTCTTCATGCTTTGGGTACTGCAGTTGCTTTAAAAGTGCTCATGTGGGGGTACTCTATGGTGGACATGGTGATGTGTCAACTAAAAGTGGGTTACTCTCTGCTGGGGTTGGGGTTAGATGGGTTGTAGCTGGTTCTTTGTCCAACGGTGTAAGTGTGCAATCTGGAAGAATCTCGATTATGTGTGGTGGGGCTAGTTCGTGGGCCAGTACAATCATGGTTCTATCTGCATCGACGGGTAGCACTGTCTTTTGTGAAGAATGGGTTTTTTGCTCCCTTAGATATTGCCATCACCCCCTCCAATTCAAATGGCTAATAAACAAGAAAAGAAATTGAACGTGCAGACTTGTATGATAGACAGATGTGGTAATTCACATATATGTGGTCTAACCAAACAGGACAGCATGACACAATTTCACATATATGATGGCTAACTAAGCAGGATAGCATGACACAGTTTCAGATATATGATGGATAACTTAACAGGATATAATGGCATAATTCAACATATGATGAGTATCTAAACATTATGACATGACAAAACTATATGCTATCTTTCTAAAATAGGTTGGGATGAAATAATTCACATACATGTTGTCTAAGTATACAAGATGGCATGATATGATTGACATAATTGATTCATATACTAAGCAGCTGGCACTCGCATGTATGATCTCTAAACCAAGAAGATGGAATTGAATATTGTGCATATGATGTCTAAACTAAGCAATGCAAGACACCATATGCATGATATGAGAAATATAAACACTGCAAATTAGAGCATACACCTCAGGTGGGATATAGGACGAGACATTTGTCTCTGAATCCTCCTCTGAGGAGCTAGCTATAACCATGGAGATATATGCTTCAACAGGTACCATTGCCTGCTCTGAAGACCTTGTTTTCATGCCCGATTTTTCCATAACCAGCTCAAATGGCTGATACACATGAAGAGTAGTTCAATATACACAAATTGTCAACGGATGGAATACGTAATGAAAAAAATGATGGCATGAGATAATTCACATATATGATGCCTGGCTACATGGCGGTGCATAATTCACATATATGATAACTGGCTGAAAAACATGGCATTGCATAATTCACATATCTGATATAGAAAGCAAACAGGAGGCATTAACACAAAAGCATGTCTAATCTAAGCAGATGGCATGGCAATGCAAGACACCATATGCATGATATGAGCAATATAACCCTGCCAAGTAAGAGCATGCACCTCGGGAGGGAATATGACTGGTCATCTGTCTCTGAATCCTCCTCTGAGGAGCTATCTGTAACCAACAAGAAATCTGCATCGACAGGTAGCACTGACTGCTTAGAAGACCGTATTTTCACTCCAGATTTTCCCATGACCGACTCAAATGGCTGATGCACAGGAAGAGTAGATGAATGTATAAAAATTGTTGACAAATGGAATACATTATGAAAAAATATATGGCACGATACAATTCACATATACGATGACTGGCTAAACGGGATGGCATTGCATGATTCACATATATGAAGATGGCGTTGCATAATTCCCATATACTCCCTCTGTTTCTAAATATTTGTCTTTTAGAGATTTCAAATGGACTACCACATACAGATGTATATAGACATATTTTAGAGTGTACATTCACTCATTTTGCTCCGTATGTAGTCACTTGTTGAAATCTCTAAAAAGATAAATATTTAGGAATGGTGGGAGTATGATATAGAAACCAAACAGGTGGCATTCACACAAAGCAAATATAAACTAAGCTGATGACATATAATATGTATAATGTAAGCAATGCGAGGTGCCATATGCATGATATGACCAACGTCAGCATGCCAGGTTAGAGCAAACACCTCAGGGGGTGAATAGGAGTGGTCGGCTCCCTCTGAATCCCCCTCTGAACAATAATATTCCTCTGGAATACAATCTGGAATGGCGGGAGGGGGCCCACTTCACCCACCATGGAGCGGTGTCTGCATGACATTATATTCCCACGCAACGGTCTTCTCTTTTTCTCTACATGTCTAGTACGATTGTGTACAATAACTGACATGCATAATAAAGAAACATAGTTAGATTTTGTAAGGCCTAAGGGGTGCATGCAGAAATTAAGACTGATGGTAGCAAACAAGTGGATAGATCCAGAACTAATGATAGCAGGTAGATTATAGCTTCATTTTAAAAAGATAGACGATGGATCATCTACTGTTTGTTGCCCACCCAACATGAACCACATAGAAGACCCTAGATGAACCAGATAGTAGACATATACTATTCGTTGCTGCCTCGATATGTGCCCTACGGGCATTTTAAAACTCAAGTTTGAACATTAGTTTGGACCTGACTTGGAGTCTAAGAGGTGAACAGGACGATAAAGTAGCAGGTAATAAAAACAGATGTATAACGTAAGCAGACACGAAAGAGTGCGACCTCTCTTCCAGAACTGTGTAGTCCTCAGGTTCATCTGCTCAATTGATAATGGTAATGCAGTTGGTGTGACTGCCGGCAACGGGGAAGATGATCTGAGGCAATGAAAGAAAGTCTGCAGGGGGAATCTCTGCTGTAGTGAACGCTTCCATCGATGGTGCACCTCAGGTGGGGTGGATGACGGCACGGCAGGAGCAGGACATAACACACAGAGTTTTCTTTGACACCTATATGAAAATGAAGTAAATCTGTAAGGGCTCCTTAGAATTGGAGGATTCTATAAACGCAGGGACATGAAAAACACAGGCATAGGATAGGAATGCACGTGCAAAACAGAGCATTTGCAAACATAGGATTTCTTTCAACCTGGGTGTTTGGTTCACATGAATTGGAAGAACACAGGAATGGAGAACCATGGTCAAATTAAAGTGAAACCATGCGAAAATGAAAAAAAATAAGAATCTTATTATGCCAGTAATGCAACTAGTCCTATTCTTCATGCATATTAATTTGAAAATTACATCCAAGTGGATATTAAAATTCCTACGTTTTTTCTTTGAAAGAGACACCAAAGGAAAAAATCCTCCAGTTTTGCTTTGCTCCATTCCTTCTAACCAAATGCACGAATAGTAGTACCATAGTAAAGTTTCCAATTCCTATGTTTTCCTTCACCTTTTCTTTGAACCAGTGGCGGCACTCTTCAACTGGCGGAAGCCTGCCCCTGTAATATTTTGTGAGTTTAGATTTGGTCCACATTAGTTTCATATAATGGCTATCTTGCTAAACCGATTAAAATTGTGGTTCAAAAGAGCATTTAGTTTTCTCCCTGTTAACTTTGTGACCACGATTCATTTATTTCTAGATTTGCAACTGCTTTGAACCAAAGTATACCTAAGGGCTCGACATGAATGCAGAGTAACAAAGTGATGCGACGAGTGTACAACCTCTTTGGCATAGCCTTGTCGACCTCAGCATCATTGGGTTGGACGTGGAGGATGGTGATGCTGGTGTGACTATTGGAGGCGGGGAAGAAGATCAGAGGCCTCTGGAAACAGCGCTGAGGGTACTGCTCCACTGTGATGGATGGTTCCATCGTTGGAGCAGCTCCGGTGAGGTGCACGGCATTGAGGCTGAAGCAGGACAAGACAAACAACGTTAATCTGAAGTTTAGGGCGAAACTGAATTTTACTGTCAAAACTGATTGAACTAGTAGCAGAGCATTGCAATAGAAGTTTAGGGCGTTCGAGCACTAGTAGCAGAGAAGTAGTGATCTAAATCAACAGCCGCTTGAGCAGGTAACACACTAGCAGAGAGAAACTCATGCAGTAGCACCGCGAGTGAGTGCTAAAGCAGCAACTCCTGTAGCTACCGGAGGTCGTGCAGCAGCAGCGCGAGTGAGCGAGAGCAAGAGCAGAGCAGCAACACAAACGAGAGCAAGTGCAGAGCAGTAGCGTGACCGACAGCAATAGCAGAGTAGAGCAGCAGCACGAACGAAAGCAAGAGAAGTGCATCAACACGACCGACAGCAAGAATAGAGTCGTAGCACGAGCGAGAGCCGGAGCAGCAGCAGCTAGTGCCGGTGTGGAAGTCGCCGTCGAGGAAGCAACAACATGGGGGAGAGACGCCATGGATGAAGTGGCCGGCGATGACACCGTGGATGGAGACCCGCCATGGCTGCTCAGTATCGAGCACCGGCAGCCCCGTGAGATCGAATAAAAGATAAAATGCAACGGTGAGTGCAGAACCTCCTTGGTGGCGCTGAGTAGGCCTTAGCTTTATCGGAGGAATCGGTGAGGGTGCCACGGTTCTGGTGGGGCAGGTCAAGACGGTGCTATGGGGATGGAGGTGGCGCGATAGATGAGGCGAACATCGGGGTAGATCCTTGGAGGTGGAGGACGGGGCGGCTGATCTGGCGAGACGACGAGATCGACGACGGATCCTCATCCGATGCGGTGGATGAGGGACCGTTAACTTTTGCGGTGGAGGACGTTGTCGGGGAAGAGTCTCTGGCTGGGCGACGGTCGGGAGGCCGATGGAGGAGCGTGGGGTTTCGCGGGTTTTGGGGGCCTCGGTGCACAAATGGGGGGACGAAGGGGAAGGTAGGGGGAGCCATGGCTTAGGGACGCAGTTGTATGAAATGTAGGGTATGTTACCAGCGTACCCCCACCGGTTTTGACCACGCGACGTCAAGCCGGCATTTCCAGCTGAGGGGTAGAAGGGGGATTCCGCGTGTTTGGGCTGCGGGACCGATTTCAGATGAGAAGGGAGTTTTCGCGTGCGTCGAAATTTTTGGATAACAAGGCGCGGCGCAGGTTGAAGAGGCGGGAGTTTCACAGCAGAAGAGACAAAAGATATTCGAGCTTGAAAATTTCGGGATAACAAGGCGCGGATTCCATGTTCGGCAGAACAAACTTAACATGTACAAAAAATAATAATTCATACAAGACACAAGAGAGTCATGTCCCCTTTTACTATATTGCTATAAATGCCATTGAAAAAACTACAAGAAAAATGTAAAGAGAATCGGGAGAACAAGATTACCATGTACAGTACCAAATCAATTCGCACTTCCCTTAACAAAAAAAATCAATTCCCACCACAAGAAAGAGTCATGTCCCTTTTTATATGATTTCAAATGCCAGGATGTCGAATTTCAATTTTTGAATCCAAGTTATGTTGAATTCGTATATATCGTTAGGTGACCTTGCGGTTTATAATGGATGTAGTCCTACATTTTGATCTTTCATCTTATATGAACATTTTACTCCACCCTATGAACATATATATTGTCGTCTACCATATGGACTAAATTTGAATCAATTTTCCTTATTTGAATATGATTGTTGTCAAGTTATACCATCATTTAAATATTATCTTGATAACAGAAAACATGCATATAGCAGTAATCATATTTCAATATGAACCACATGTACCATACGATCTCCAATTCAAATATTTGTATCCATTTATGTTGAATTCAAATCACAGTACATTGCTCTAGGTAGAGGGATCTTCGGGATAATGTAAACCCTGTTTTCATATGTATAATTTTTGGCTGAATTGGGACAAGTTTTGGTATAAGCTTCTTGCAAACTGGGGATTCTCTCAACAAGCCTTGTGATTCCGAGAGGGAATGTGTCACCTTTGTGTGCGAAATGATATACGCTACCTCCCCCCTGATTTTCCTTAGAGAGGCAACATAGAACTATATGAGTGCCCTATTAAATTTTGGAATTATTCCGGGTTCGTTAGGCCTTTTTTATACACTAGCAAAACATGCCCGTGCAATGCAACGGGATGGAAAAAAATCATCTTTCATACACACATCCGACAACATCAGCAAACAATATTCCTTAAAAAATCTTTATTGACACAATTTCAAACAATATGAAAATCAACTTTAAGCCACTGGTTTACATAAAACTCCTACCAACAGTTTAATGTGCTTCATCGTATAGGGGTTGGTAGTGCACTATGCAAAATAGAGAAGATGATTATGTACCTATTTTAACCTTTAGGATATGGTAGTTGATAGGAATCGTCCCCTATAGTGCCAATAATAGATTATGTGAGAGCATCAAACTGTCATATCTACTAAATTTGAATATGGTAGAAAACATATATAATAGACATTTATTAAATGCCCCACATAGAGAAGATATTAACTAAGTTTACATTTTGTTAAAATTTGGAATTATTCTGGGTTCGTTTGGCCTTTTTATATATTAATTGAATTTCTGGACAGTTAAGGTGCATAATTCAAATTTGAACTGCAAGCACATGCTCCGGTGCACCAAAGTTGGTTGAAAAATCACATGTGTGTCCTTGGGTGAATTTCTAGGTCCCATGCAAGAAATGGGAATGAAATTCAAACATCCGGGTGTCGTGACTTGGCCGAAAACATTGAGAAAATTGGTTTTTAAATTCCTGTAAATCCAAAACTCACGTGGATCATGAAACTTGGCATGGTGTCATGTCATGGCACTAACATGTTGTGGTAAAAAACTTGCCCGAATTGGAACAAGTTTTGGTATAAGCTTCTTGCAAATCGGAGCTTCTCTCAAGAAGGCTCGTGGTTCTGAGAGGGAACGTGTCACCTCTGTGTGCGAAGCGATATACGCTGCCCCCCTTGATTTTCTTTACAAATGCAACATAGAACTATATGAGTGTCGTGTTGAATTTTGGGATTAGTCCGGGTTTGTTTGGCCTTTTTTATACATTAATTGAGTTTTTGGTCATTTAATGTGCATAATTCAATTTGAACTACCAGCACATGCTCTAGTGCACAAAAGTTGGTTGAAAAATAACATGTGTGTCCTCGGGTGAATTTCTAGGTCCCATGCAAGAAATGGGAATGAAATTCCAACATTTGGGTGTTGTGGCTCGACCGAGAACATTGAGAAACTTGGTTTTAAAATTCTTGTAAATCCAAAACACGCCTGAAAATCATGAAACTTGGCATGGTGTCATGTCATGGTACTAACATGCTGTGGTAAAAAATTTGGCCGAGTTGGAACAAATTTGGTATAAGCTTATTGCAAACCATAGCTTCTCTCAACAAGGCTCGTGGTTCTGAGAGGGAACGTGTCATCTTTGTGTGCGAAACGATATACGCTGCCCCTCTTGATTTTCTTTACAGAGGCACCATAGAACTATATGAGTGTCGTGTTAAATTTTGGAGTTATTCCTGGTTTGTTTGACCCTTTTTATACATTAATTGAGTTTCTAGTCATTTAATGTGCATAATTCAAATTTGAACTACAAGCAGCTGCTCTAGTGCACCAAAGTTGGTTGAAAAATCACATGTGTATCCTCGGGTAAATTTCTAGGTCCCATGCAAGAAATGGGAATGAAATTCAAACATCTGGGCATCGTGGCTCGGTCGGGAACATTGAGAAACTCGGTTTTTTATTCCTGTAAATCCAAAACACGCATGAAAATCATGAAACTTGGCTTGGTGTCATGACATGGCACCAACATGTTGTGGTAATTTTGCTGTCCGATTTGCGAAGGCGCACACATTAACAATCAACAAAGTCATTTTGGAACAAGTGTTGTCACGTTACAATCGGAAACACAAGTACTATTATTGAAACCGTGGCGTTCTACTTACCATTTACGTGTCTCCACGCGTCCCCCTTTTTTATTAGCTAGAAGGCACCATGCAGGGTAGCTATTTGAGTACAGGAGGCGTGCGATCAGACCCCTGCGCGTGCTTATCGGGAGGAGAGCCCTTTGACCTCCATCTATCGCCCACCTCCCTCCCAAGGTCTCCATTAATGGCGCCCGAGCCCCTGTTTAATGGCGTGGCTATGTCTCACTCGGCTGAGATTTAAGAGAGAAAAAAGAAATCTGAAAAGAAAATTTTGCACGGATCTTGATGTAAGATCCGACGGACCTATATAGCATCTACTGCGGCTTATAGCAAGACTGATGAATATATAAGGACAACGATAGTGCATAATAATTGTCTTACATAATTAGGAAGATAATTAAAAGGCCACATGCGGCTACGCGCGAAATACACAATGGAAAAAGAAGAAGGAAGACGCATACAACGATCTGGCTCGCTGATCTCTACTTTCTTGATGTGCTGCAGGTCGCGGAGTCTAGATCTCGAGGTGAGCGGCGATGATCTCTTTCATCAGTTTCATGTCCTTTACACGCAGCTTGGCAAAATCCATGGATTCCTTCACCAGCCTTTCGCGCTCGATGCGGAGCATGGCATTCTCATCTATAAGTTTCTTGACGATGACGCCCGCCCTCTTCAACAAGGCAACGGTCTCCTCCGCCTGCTTCGGCCTTCTGGCTCGGAGCTTCACATTGCCCTCGGTCGATGTCAAAACCGGCGGATCTCGGGTAGGGGGTCCCAAACTGTGCGTCTAGGTCGGATGGTAACAGGAGGCAAGGGACACGAAGTTTTACCCAGGTTCGGGCCCTCTCGATGGAGGTAAAACCCTACGTCCTGCTTGATTAATATTGATGATATGGGTAGTACAAGAGTAGATCTACCACGAGATCAGAGAGGCTAAACCCTAGAAGCTAGCCTATGGTATGATTGTTGTTCTGTATGTTGACCTACAGACTAAAACCCTCCGGTTTATATAGACACCGGATAGGGTTAGGGTTACACAAAGTCAGTTACAATGGTAGGAGATCTGTATATCGTATCGCCAAGCTTGCCTTCCATGCCAAGGAAAGTCCCTTCTGGACACGAGATGAAGTCTCCAATCTCGTATCTTCATAGTCCAGGAGTCCGGCTGAAGGTATAGTCCGGCCATCCGGACACCCCCTAATCCAGGACTCCCTCAGTAGCCCCTGAACCAGGCTTCAATGACGACGAGTCCGGCGCGCAGATTGTCTTCGGCATTGCAAGGCGGGTTCCTCCTCCAAGTACTTCATAGAAGATTTTGAACACAAAGATAGTGTCCGGCTCTGCAAAGTAAGTTTCCACATATTGCCATAGAGAGAATAATATTTACACAAATCTAATCTGCTGACGTATTCTGTAGTGTGACATCACACCACGGCCAAGCCTTTATTCGAATCGTTTTATTGTTCCACCTCCGCGTGTCACGCGAGGCGGTTTCCTTGGCACATCTTGTTAAAGTAGAGATCGTGTCCCCTTATTCCGGGATTCTCATCAATACGGGCGTGGGTAACCCAACCGCTTCTAGGACTCCTAGACTATAGGCAAGTCCAAACGGCCACGGAGAGGGCACTTGATATTCACCCTCTTTATAAAGGGACAAGGCTTTTACTTTTTCCCTCCGTGCTCAATCGAATCCTTCCCCCACCTCGAGCTCAAACACCCAAAGTTCAGGTCAGGTGCTCCGAACCTTCAATCATGTCTGGATCTAGCCTTCAAGGCCGATGGGTGCCTTCCTCCGTCACGGAAGAAGACATTAAAAAGTTGAGGGAGGCGAGATATCTGACCGCCGAGGTTTCGCATCGGCTGCCTGCTCGAGGGCAGGCCGTCCCCTCCCCCGAACCCAATGAGAACGTCGTGTTTGTCTCCCACTTCCTCCGAGGTCTAGGCCTTGCTCTGGATCCTTTCGTCAGGGGTTTGATGTTTTATTACGGGCTAGATTTCCATGATCTAGCTCCGGACTCCTTTCTTCGTATTATTGTCGTGTGTGAGGCCTTCCTCCAGGTTACCCCTCACTTCGGCCTGTGGCTCAAGACTTTTGAAGTAAAGCCGAAGATGATCGAGGGGAAATATGCGGCGTGTGGAGGTGCCTCAATATGCAAGATGACGGGAGCTCCATGGCCCAAAGGTTCCATTCCAGAGGTGTCTGAATTGTGGCAATAGGAGTGGTTCTACATCACGGCTCCTAGAAGTGCCAAGTGGGCGGCCGCCCCGGTTTTCCGCTCGGGCCCTCCACCACATCTGATGTCATGGATCAGCAGAGGCCTGAGCTGGGGTCCAGCCAAGGACGTGCCTATACTGCAAAGCCGCATTCGAGATCTCTTCAATGGAGATTTTAGTTTGGTTGCGGTAATACAAGTTATGCTGGTTCATCAAGTCCAGTCTTGCAAACACCGACCCCTTCGCTTGTGGGAGTTCAATCCCGAGGGACTGTGTGTCATTCAAAATTTCCTCGGCCTGACGCACGAGGAGATGTACAAGTCATTCTTCGGACCTCAGGTAGAGTGTCCGGAAATCACCGAGGACGTGGGCCTAAGCAGTAACTGCACTGCCGAACAAGTAGGGAATCTTCCGGCCGAACATACTATCTCTCATTTGTTACGAAGTTATTTCTTGAGAGTTCGCTTTTTGACCAGGACTGGATAACAAAGGCGAAGTTGATTCGGTGTTCGGCCCCCCTCCATGAGGGTTTGGACAATCCGGTATTGGAAAAGATGCTCCAGGTCGCACCTTGCCCGGAGCCCTTGAAGGAAGATACCGGGAAGGATAATACGGGCGGACGCGGGCCCTCAACACTGCCCATTCTAACCGAGGGAGTGAGTGTCTCCATGAAGGAAGATGACCGGAGGAGGAAAAGGACTGCGCCCGGGGATTCGGAAGCCGAAGCTTCCAAACGGGAGAAGAAGTCTCCCACAGAGGGTCCTACCTTGGGGGGTGATTTTGTCGCACAAAGTCCACGGGGGGATCAATCCTCCGGCAAGTCGTAAGTGACCCAAAATACTTTAATAGTACAGGTATGCCATCTTTTTCTTCTGAGAAAATAACCACCGCCTATATCTTTGCAGTTCGAGCCTTAGCCCCTCTCAAATGAGTTCGTCTTCGGGGGATCTTCTTCCAGAGATGATGGAGAGCGAAACGCCTCCTCCGGACTCCTCCGCTCCGGAAGCGGGCGACCCCAAAGTGTCGTCGCGGAGGGCCTCTCCGAATCCGGTGATGCCAGAAGATAATCACATCGACCCCCGAAGCTCCCAGTGTCCGGCTCCCGAAGAGAGCAGACAAAAGAGTCCGGCATCGTCTGGTGTGCGATCTGATGTTCTAAGGGAGTTGGTGGGGCGAGCAGCCATCTCAGATGAACACCGTATGCTGATGAATATGGTGATGGAGAGAATTTCGTCCACCGAAAGCGGATTGCATGAAGCTTTTATGAGTCTACTGATAGGCTTTGAGGTACATAAAATAATGTATGATAGTCCTGCACCTGCTAGGTGTGCCCTGTGTAGATAGTAGCCCCTGAGACTCTGGTTGTCGTCGGAAATGACGGCAAACAGAGGATCATATTCCTAGGTAATAACCATACTGCCTCTATGTGCAGGTGATAGAAGCTCCGATGGCTAGCCGGACTAGCGAGTTTGCCCATTTAAAACGGCAGTTGGATGCGGCAGACGCTGACATCGAGCTTGTTAACAAAAGGCTTGACGAGGCACAGGGTAAGTGTCATTATCTGGTAAACGCCACATAGTAAGAGCAGCATGATGCCAGTATCTTTAATATGTTGTGACTGCAGATGGAGCTGCCACTGTTGAAGCCTTGCGGGCAGAACTTGCCCGAGCCAAGGAACGAGCGAGGTTTGGTAATGCGGCTGCTTTGAAGGCGGCCGAAGAGTTGAAAGCCGAGAAGGCCGCGCATGGCGAGAGCCGAGATAAGATGGCCAAGATGGCCATAGAATTAAAAGCCGCCGCTGACCGTTGCCGGGTTCTTGAAAAGGAAAACCTAGCGAAGGCATCGGACCTTGAGAAGGCCGCTGCGACGAGAAAAGACATCCGATCTGCTATGAGGGCGAAGAAGGAGGAGCTGCGGGAAGCCGGGGATATTGTAGCTGGGAAATCCTTTATGTTGCGTAGGAAGTTCGGAGATCCACGGTATGCCCCTCTGGATCGGCTGTGGAGTTCGGAGGATGTGTATATGAATTTGGCGGCGAGCGCTGCCGATGCGGTCAAGTACTTCCAGGGTCAAACGGACCATGAAGTGGACCAGCTGTTTTGGACACAATTCCATTCTCCCGAGCGTCCGCTTTCATTGACTGACCAATTAGCCGAATGGGCCGAACTGAATAAGTTGTCCGGACTCGCCATGAGGTCTGTTGTGGATCAGCTATGGACGGAAAGGCCAAAACCGAACAGCTATTTCAGCTTGGTGCAGCAGTTCCTTGACGTGGTGCCGCGCATTAATGCGATGAAGAGGTCGGCGTGCATAGAGGGCTCACGGATGGCCTTTGCCCGTGTTAAAGCATACTGCGCGGAGATGGATGCTACCACTGTTGCAGCGCGGGATTCGGCCAGAGGTCGAATGGCTGCTGAGCACTACTTTGAAGAAGTTCTTGAGGGTGCTTGTTTGATAGAGACCCAGTGCTCAAAAAATATTATGTTTGAGTGATATGTAATCTAATTGTAAGCGAAATGCTTTTATAAATTTTGTAAGGCTATTTTTATACTTTTGCCTGAAAGTAATATGATGCCTCCTGGGCGGCCGTTTATGTATACATGTGTATAACCTGAAAGATTGCAGCCATCGGCTTCAACCCCCACGCATATAATGCGGAGGTGCTCGCAAAAAACATGTATTCACACTTAACCCAACGTCTTGGTCCTATTAAGGAGGTGATAGCGGAGCGAGCGAGGCAACCGGACTATAACGCTTTAGCACTTTCACTTAGCCATAGGAGTTTGACAGTGGGGCTACTAGATAGCCCCTGGTGGCTCCGCACTCTCCCAATCCCGGGGTGCGTACATGCCTGGCCGGAAAATGGCCCTTCGTTAAGGCGGAGGAATTCTAACATTCCAACAGGTCATCGAGTGGTTGACCAGTCTCACGCTATATCATGACAGTCAGTTTTTGGCTTTCTCTACTAAGGTGCTCGTCCGGATGAACCAGGGCACAATCGCAGTAGTTCTCTTGGTGCTACCTTAGCCGGTAAAGAAGAACGTAAGGCACCAAAACACAGGAGCTGGGCAAACCCAACATTTGACCAAAGACAATGATTCGGAGCTGATGCATATAGGGCCAAACTCGCGACGCCAAACACTCCCTAAGGTATTCGGTCTTTGTGGTATAAACCAAGCCTAAATAATGGCCTTTGTAAGAAGCCCCTTGTGTCCAGGTACGTGCATTGTTCTGGCGTGGCCACATGCCAAGACGTCAGCATCCTTCGCAACGGTGGATATGTATCAACAAGAGACAGTAAAGAAGGTTTACGCAGGGTCTTAATCTAAAAAGAATCCTTGGAGCGGGTCCCTGCTGCATGTCTGTGCCTGTGTCTCCGTTGTGCCGTATCCTGGACGGGTGTAGCACGATGATCGTTTGTAAAAGAGAGGAATTTAGGTGAAGAAGTTGTCGTGCAAAAAGATAGTTTTTAAAGAAACCATGTACAATTCAAGATGATAAGAAATTGCCACTTGTTTGCGCGCGTTGAGCCCCTTGTATTGACAAATAGGGTGTGGCCGTTTATTCGGTATAGATAGCGGTGCCGGACTTGATTAGTTGTTTCTGAGGTCTTGACGACCTATTGGATGCTTTTGCTGGTCCGGGCGCCTTTAGTGTGCGGGCTGCCAAGGCAGCCGCACTCTCTTCGGCGCGCAGAGATCGCTTGATATTTCCTTTCACTGAAATGATGCCACGTGGACCGGGCATCTTGAGTGTGAGGGATGCGTAGTGTGGTATTGCATTAAAGCGAGCGAAAGCTTCGTGTCTGAGCAGTGCTTGATATCCACTTTGGAACGGAGCGATGTGGAAGGTTAAATGCTCGCGACGGAAGTTATCGGGGGAGCCGAATATAACTTGTAGTAGGAGGGAGCCCGTACAATGAGCCCCTAGGCCTGGCGTGACTCCTTTAAAGGTAGTATTGCTAGGGCGAATTTTTGTTGGGTCTAACCCCATCCCGCGGATTGTATCCTGATATATTAGGTTTAGACTGCTGCCACCGTCCATCAAGACTCGTGTGAAGTGATATCCGCCAATTACTGGGTCTAATACCAGGGCAGCCCATCCTGCGTGTCGGATACTTGCTGAGTAATCGCGATGGTCGAAAGTGATCGGTTGAGATGACCAGTGGCAGGACTTTGTGGTGACAGGCACTTGGGTATATTTTCCTGGGAGTGCCGCGTTGTTTTTTCCCTTGATCACGCGTAACACGTTTACTGTTTTGACTTCTGGTGGAAATTTCTTTTGTTCCCCAGTGTCTTTCTTGGGAGGCTCGTCCTCGTCTTCACTCGGTGTATCCTCCCCCTTGTGTACGACGTTGAGCTTGCCGGACTGCTTGAAGACCCAACATTCTCTGTGGGTATGATTAGCAGGTTTACCAGGGGTACTATGGATCTGACATACTTGGTCCAGGATTTTGTTGAGGCTGGACAGTTCATCCCTGGTGCCTTTGGAGGGCGGCTTTTGCTGACCTGGCCGAGAGCTTTTGAATCCAGCGTTTACTACCGTGCCCTTCGTGCTCTCTTCTTTATTCTGGCGTTTGTTATTGCTGTTGCGCCGTGATTTCCCGTTTCCATCTCTAGCTTCAGATGTACTGGGGTCGCTGGTGCTGCATCTGGCTAGCCAGCTGTCCTCACCCGCGCAAAAGTGGGTCATGAGGTTTGTTAATGTGGCCATCGTTCTCGGCTTATTTTGGCCGAGGTGTCTGGCGAGCCATTCGTCACGGACGCTATGCTTAAAATCTGCCAAGGCTTCGGCGTCCGAACAGTCGACAATCTGGTTCTTTTTAGTAAGAAACATGTTCCAAAGCTTTCGGGCTGACTCTCCGGGCTGTTGAGTTATATGACTCAAATCGTCCGCATCCGGGGGTCGGACATAAGTCCCTTAAAAATTTGCCCGAAAGGCATCTTCGAGCTCTTCCCAACTTCCAATGGAGCTTTCGGGGAGGCCTTTAAGCCAGTGACGAGCTGGCCCTTTGAGCTTGAGGGGTAAGTACTTGATGGCATGGAGACCGTCTCCTCGAGCCATATGGATATGAAGGATGTAGTCCTCAATCCAGACCCCAGGGTCTGTTGTTTCGTCCTATGCCTCTATGTTTACGGGTTTGAATCCCTCTGGAAATTCATGGTCCAGCACCTCATCGGTGAAACATAGGGGGTGTGGGGCACCCCTGTAGCTGGGTGTACTGCATTGTTCGGATGTTTGTTGTGTTGCGTTGTATGCTGGGGCGCGCTTGCGTTGTCCATAGATGGATCTTGTTGCGCCGTCCTTTGGGTGCGAGCCCTCGCATGGGTCGCATGTTGTATTGTGAGTGGCGTTGTATGCCGCTCTGTGTTGGTAGAGGGGTCGTCTATCCAGCCAGGTGGCTGCTTTGATATTTGGTTGTGGGGGGTCTGAGGCCTCCTCATCGAATTCAGGTAGCAGCTTCCGCTTTGGGTAGCTCTTGGAGGGGCGATTGTCGCTGTACCTCGCTGCTGTGTTGAGTATTTTACTCCATCTGATTTGGAGTGTGTCTTGTGCAGCCTTGAGCCTTTGCTTCTGCTTTTTAAGACTCCTCGCGGTGGCAACAAGCCTTTTACGGGCATTCTGCTGCTCCGGGTGCCTGTCCGGCGTTATGTCGTCCGGACCATTATCCTTGATAGAATTTGTTTGTTCGGTTTGATTATCCGGATTGCCGTTGTCCGGTAGTGGTTCGCCCTGCTCCAGCGCTGGGTCTGTGTGATCATTATTTCTGTCGAGGTGGGATTTGGGGCGGCGCTTGTGTTGCCGCTTTGACTGCTTCTCGAGGGAACAAGCCTTCGGTGCGTCCTTCGGCTCCTCGTCGTCATCTTTTGGTGCGTCCACCATGTATACGTCATATGACGAGGTGGCTTTCTCGGGCCCAATAGGCGCTGGTTCTTCATTGTCTCTTTCATCGGCGTCCATACCGTCGATGTCTTCGGAGTCGAAGTCAAGCATGTCAGTTAAATCGTCGACAGTGGCTACAAAGTGGGTGGTGGGTGGGCTTTGAATTTCTTCATCGTCCGTATTCCAACCTTGCTGACCGTAGTCTGGCCAGGGCTCTCCTGATAAAGAGAGAGACTTTAGTGTCTTCAGAATATCGCCGAAAGGCGAGTGCTGAAAGATGTCCGCGGCAGTAAATCCCATGATCGGCGCCCAATCGGATTCAATCGGCAGGGGCGCGGAGGGTTCTGAGTCCGGAGAGGAGTCCGGCTCCTTGGAGTCACGAGTCTCGCGGAGTGCGGGGCTGGTGTTCGGCTCGATCACCGTTGGGATCGCAGCCCCCGAGGCGGCGTCCAACCACCCATCCTCGATCGGCGTTGGCTCCGAATTAAGGGTCGAAGCCGAAGCGGGTGCGGCCTCCAGGGCACTGTTCGGCAGCAGAGCTAGATCATGCTCGTCGTGACAGTGCGGCGCGCTCGGCGGTGACTCGAATCCGTCGAAGATCAAGTCCCTGCGGATGTCAGCTGTGTAGTTTAAACTTCCAAATCTGACCTAACGGCCAGGGGCATAGCTTTCGATCTGCTCCAGACGGCCAAGTGAATTGGCCTGCAGTGCGAAGCTGCTGAAGACGAAGATCTATCCGGGGAGGAAGGTCTCACCCTGGACTGCATCGCTATTGATGATAGTAGGAGCCATCAAGCCTGACGGTGACGACACAGAGGAACTCTCAATGAAAGCACCAATGTCGGTGTCAAAACCGGCGGATCTCGGGTAGGGGGTCCCGAACTGTGCGTCTAGGCCGGATGGTAACAGGAGGCAAGGGACACGAAGTTTTACCCAGGTTCGGGCCCTCTTGATGGAGGTAAAACCCTACATCCTGCTTGATTAATATTGATGATATGGGTAGTACAAGAGTAGATCTACCACGCGATCAGAGAGGCTAAACCCTAGAAGCTAGCCTATGGTATGATTGTTGTTCTGTATGTTGTCCTACGGACTAAAACCCTTCGGTTTATATAGACACAGATAGGGTTAGGGTTACACAAAGTCGGTTACAATGGTAGGAGATCTGTATATCGTATCGCCAAGCTTGCCTTCCACGCCAAGGAAAGTCCCTTCCGGACACGGGACGAAGTCTCCAATCTCGTATCTTCATAGTCCAGGAGTCCGGCTGAAGATATAGTCCGGCCATCCGGACACCCCCTAATCCAGGACTCCCTCACCCTCCCATAGTTGCCATATGACACAAGTAGCCTACTCAAACGAGGCATTCATGTCGTCCTGCAACCTCGCCTAGCCGGAGATCTTATCCATCTGGCTATGGATGATCACATGCATGCACTTGTAAGAGTCGCTGCCTACCCGCGAGACATTTTCCTAGGCCGCCGCGGAGCGGTGGGACATCTCTGCTGCATTTGCGGCGCAACGGGACATCTCTGCTGCTTCCGCAGCATGGCGGGACATCTCTGCTGCTTCCGCTGCGTGGCCAGACTAGTCTGCTGCATCGACAATGTGACGGGGCATGTCGGCTGCTTTCACGGCGAGGCGGTACATCTCTTGTGCTTCCGCTTCCATGCTTGCCTCTCCCTGGTGGTAATCTCTTAACCCAGAACTTGTGTTGGCCATGGCAGATGCAAGGGAACGATGCTAAATGACTTGTTTGTTTTTGTGGACGAGGAGTTGAGGAGGAATGTGTCGTCATCTTGGCATAGTAGTATTTATAACCGAGTACTAATACGCTCATAAGTGGGAAACCATTTAGGTTGTGATCGGTGTGAACAGGTTTGCAATTAAATACTTTGGAATGTGACGAGACGCAAGCTCAAAATTTATTGATGGTTCTAGTTTCGAAGTGCGACACTATTCTCGGATGGCGTAACGTGGGCACGCGTTCTCGGCCGTGGTGTAGCAGTTTTGTAATATGACATGGTACTTCTTTTTCTACTGTTGTGTATGTGCAATAACTGGCACCGTGGGATACATAGCTTACAGTTATTGGGGCGTTCGACAGGAATAGCCTCGTGGCGAGCTATAGACTAGTATTTTTTCACACGCATTACATCGACACATATCATCTCTCTCCCTCTTTCCCACGCACACACCTAGTCTCTCGGGACTTCTCGCACACACCATCTCTAGCTCCCTAGGTCAATGCCACCCACATACACTTGTACTCTGAGTTTAGTACGTTATACACGAAGAGAAGAGGTGCACGCACGCACTTGTTCTCTCTCATGCACGCATCTATAGCTACGAATTGTAGTGTTCTCAACCATCCGATTGACTCTATCATAGGTTCCCGTTGCTCCTTGGCCTTGAGATTGAGAAGTTTAAAACACAGAGGCTAAGCTGGAGGTGCGAGGTTTTGGTTAATGTGCGGGCCACACACGGCACCAACACGACACGAGCATCGTCTGCCTGGTGCATAGTCGGGTGAGTTGTCCAATTATAGACACAACTAGGCCCTCCTTGGTATGCGCAGAGAAATTAGGATCGGAGGGAGTACTACTAGTAGTACTACTACTTTGATGTGTCGCGTCAACTCACACAAGTATGCAACACTTCCTGAACAAACAAGCATATAAGTTGTTATACTTCTTACCCAAAGGATCTTTATATCCAACAGACACAAAATATCCGTTCGACTGTTGGAAATTACTTTAACTATTGATCTGATGTTGAAGTAATTGCTACATCGCCACCAAAACCCACCATCACTTAAGGCAAAGTAGAACGAGCTAACACCTATATTATCATATTACTAAGATAAACATAAGGCACTGTAGAATCATTTAGGAGGTGAGCTTGTCAATCTGGATGTGCAGGGACACCGTCCTCGACAACCCAGCCCCGGCCAGTAGCTTGGGCGGAACTGTGAAGATGGTCAGCTCCTGCATGGCGATGTCACCGGGATCCTTTTTTCTTCTCACCTCCATTTCCACCTTGATGGTGTCGGTCCTGCCTTTGGGATCCCCCGGCGGGCCGTTCGCCCATATGTTGGCCGCGTAGTGCGACAGTGGGGACGCCCCCGTTCTGATGCAGATGATCAACATGGTGATAGGCGCGCCAATGTCGAGCATGCCGCCGACCAAGAAAAATGCGCGACCGTCCTCCTCCCCGAACAACAAGAGTCGTGGCTCCGACAGTGGCACTTGCAGCTGGAGCAACTTGTCGTACTGGATCCTATGCACGGGCATGGGATGC
This sequence comes from Triticum aestivum, assembly GCF_018294505.1. Lineage (NCBI taxonomy): Eukaryota > Viridiplantae > Streptophyta > Magnoliopsida > Poales > Poaceae > Triticum > Triticum aestivum. The sequence goes on along the minus strand of NC_057800.1, from coordinate 657,217,485 downwards.
ACGGTGCTGATGTGGTGGGAGAGCACCGGCGGCGGGCCTTCGTAGCCGTAGATGGGCACGGGGCATTTGCAGGGCGTGAGTGGACACACGCACTGGTGATCGGCGAGCTTATGGTAAGTGATGTAGAGCCCACAGCCTTCGTGCGGGCACTCCACCCTCATCGAGAAGAGGACAGCGTCCATCGCCATGTTCCGCACGTCGAAGCCGCCGTTGCGCTTGCACTTCTGGCACTGCCGCTGGTTCCCGGGCGCCCGCCGCGGCAGTCCACGCAGGCCAGGTGCCTCCCTTGCACTACAGAAATCAATCAAACAGCACATCAATCAAGAAACCTGCACCTTGCTCGATCAGCCGAACGGACGAGGTGTATTCAAACCTCATACACTGGAGGCTTCAAGGGGCGGATGCAAGGGGCAGTGGAGCAAGGTGAGGTCCATAGAGACCATAGAGAGCTCCATCGTCGGGTCCTGTTCTGTCGGCATGATCTCTCCCTCCTCGTGCACAACCATCTCTCACTTTAGGGCCGGGGCATTACAAAAGTTTTACCGTCACATATTCATACTACTTCAAGGTGAATTAAATCAACACATGCAAGTATCAAGGAAAGTCACGGCATGCACGCATGCGTTGTAATTAATGCATCAGTAAACGTAAATTATTGAAATGTATCGAGTGCACTACTTTGATGTGTCGCGTCAACTCATACAACAAGGAGAAGTTTGATTACAACGCCCTCTCCCTCTCCCATGAGCGTGGTGGCTCGCAGGACTAGGAGAAGCATTCACTACATGCTCTCCCTCCCGCACGCGGTGGACATGCAGCAGTTCATTCGGTGTCAGATGACCAGAAGCATACTGTAGTACTCCACTACAGTAGTACCATCATTGTTCGACTTCCCAAATAGGCGAAGAGCCAAGCGCAACCCAAATGCTCGTGTGGCAGTTTCATGTGTAGGGGAGGTATATTGACATAGTCTAGGATAGCGTCTATCATGCCTCTAAGCTTATAATCGTTGGAGTCGGCTCCATGCTACGAGGCCTTCTCGAAGCATTTTTTGATTAAAATAATCTTCTGGCCCTACCTATCATCCTAGTGATTGTAGTTTTCACGCTCATCTGGTCAAGACGGGAATATATATATATATATATATATATATATATATATATATATATATATAAAAATTTGTGGTGGGGTAAATGTTAGAGGTTGCAACAAATATATTGTACACTGCAGGTCTTTTAGCAAAGTTTAGAGGCAATCATGTGGGGCCAGTGCTATGATGTGTCGTGTCAACTCGTACAAACGAGGAGAAGCTTGATTTTACTACTACACGCCCTCTCCCTCGCCCATGCGCTCGGTGGCTCACAGACAAGGACATGTTTTTGCTTACTACAACAAGCTATCCCTCCCGCACGCGGTGGACGGTCATGCAGCAGTTGATTCGATATTGTAGAAGTAGTAACATCATTGTTCTTCTTCTCGAAGAGGCGAACAGCCAAGCAAAACCCGATCATGGCAGTTGCGAACGCTCGTGTGGCAGTCTTTGTGTAGGGGTGGGCGTGGTGCAGAGCCTTAGAGCACGCATATAGCCAGGCTCTTGCATGAGACAAAATTGCCATGTAAGCAGGCTATAAGCCCACTATTGTAGTTGCTCTTAATATTATAGCCCTGTAAACCGGAAAGGAGGGACTACTCCCTCTGTTCCTAAATACTCCCTCCATTTTTATTGTCCTTGTCTTAGCTTTGGTAAAAGTAAAGCTTTATAAACTTTGACCAAGTTTATATAACATAAGCAATAACAAATCAAGACAATTAGATTTATTATTGAATGTACTTTCACATCATATATATTTGTTATGATAAATGTTTATATTATTTTTTATAAACTTGGTCAAACTTTATGAAAATTTGACCTCAGTCAACTCTAATATGCAGAGTAAATAAAAATGGAGGGAGTATTTGCCTTTCTAGAAATTTCAACAAGTGACTACATCCTAAATGAGTACATACGGAGCAAAATGAGTGAATCTACACGATAAATAAATACGTAGTTCTCTCATTTTCCTCTTTGCCTTGGTCGTGGTGCACAATATTGAGTATACTACTATTGACTAGTTTCTTTTTGACATGCATTTACGTTGATACAGCTTGAATGCCAACGAGGCAGAGGGTAGCGGTTCCCGAAATGTTGAACGGTCAATGACGCCTCCGCATTCAATTAGCATGCAGAGGTAGGAGTAAGTAATTGGAGAAGAAGAATGGAGCCAACACGATGTGAATGCAACGCAGTTTGGACTCTCATATAATGGCGCCCCACCACTCCAATCCATCTACTCCTAGTCTCTGCACAACACTACCCACTCCAATCCAAGACCAAGACCAAGACCAAGTGACTAGAAGCCACAAGCACCCATGGCGTCGATGGACGTGAGCGGTAGTCGGCTGTGTCGGATCGTCCAAGACGCCGGCCTGCGGCCCGCACCGCGCAGCGTTTCCAGACAGTGTGGTGACCGCCGGCGTCATAGCCCTCGTCGACGCCGGCTTTGCCTCTCACATGTGCCAAATGATGGTCGACTCCATCTGCAGGTTCACTGCTGTCAAGAAGCGCGCGGACGACCTTGCTGTACTGCTCCAGCCCGTGCGCCCAGGCTCCTCGTTGCCTGCCACCCTCATCGGCCTCCAAGGTGATGAATTCTTTGAAGCACTGGTGGCCCTGCAGCTGTCGGTGGTCGCGATGAAGAATGTGCACCTCGAGGCTGGGCTCGCCGTGCAGCGCCTTGCCATGCAAGAAAGCGTCGACCTGCACATCCACATCTACAAGGAAATCGTCTACATAGGCCACTACAAGGCTAGCGAGGATAGAAAGATGTTGGCCTTTCTTCCAGCGGCTGGAATTGTTGGACGCCATTGTTCAGAAGTACGTCGACCTGGCTACGAAAGCCGCTTCTACTTAGCCGTCGTTCAGTGGGTCGGCGCCCTGAGTCGAGGAGGTGGACGTCGTCAATGGATGCATCTTTCTTCTTGCCTCCTGTAACCAGCACTGCATCACCTCGTGGCCTTAATGTTTAATTAGTGTATGACATTTTTATTCCAGTCATAACATTTTCACTGTGAGGTGGGGCCGTAGTTGAGCAAACCGACCATTGGCAAATCCCCACCCCGCCCACCGTGTGTCGGCTGAGTTAGAATTAGAAGAGAGAAACGAGGGAGAAGAGCTAGCTATAGCATGGACGCTGTTGTCAGATGGGACTCGTGTTGATAGAATAGGAGTAATGAGTACTCGTACCTCTTTTTTTATGGAAAAAGTAGTCGTACGTCTAGTACCACTAGTTGGGTGCGTGCAACCTATACCTGTCATCACTTTAGGCCTCCTTTTCTAACCGCAGCTATGCTTCATAGTACATAGTTTTTCATGCATTTATTCTCCTATATGTACTCCTAGGCTATTTCCACATGCTTGCTTTCCCCGACATGTGGGACATAGAGCATCTGGGTCGTAGTGCATGCACGACTCGGAGCATATGCAACCATGTCGGCGTACTTTACATTTCAGACCTCATGAATTACATGCAAACCCCTCACAGAAAAATAAATAAATAAATGAATTACTACATGCAAACCAGATTATTTTCACAGAAACCGAAGCACGTTCATTAAATTTTGGACATAACACATTTATAAAAAATGATCAGACCTAAACCAGCCTAAGGGCCTCTTTGATTCGCAGGATACTAAATAGACGGGAATGGGGAAAGTATGATGGCAATGAACTAAGACGAGGAGGAAGAGGAGTAGTACTGTACATGCTACAGACTGGACTGTAGCACATTGTTTTTTAGGACATATCACCACATTGTTTTCTATGGCCTATCGCCTGCTGGTTTACTGGGCTGCCATGGTTCGCACTCCTCCGATGTGAGTAGTAGTACTAGTATAGTACACTATATACCGCATGATTCTTTCCTCCTTCTTACGTACTTTGCCGACATGTGGGAGTGCCAGCATCCGGGTCGATGTGTCATGCACCACATTAGAGGGGGGGAATGGAAGGGGGGCATCACCCGGTCGTAGCACCAGTAATTCATGACTATAGTGAGTAGTCATATCACAAGACTCCGTCTTTCCAGCAGTAACACGCTGTCAAATCGCACAACCCTACCTTTCCAGCAGTAAGTTGAATCCGCTACTCCCTCACCCTCCTCGCCTCTCTATCAAACCGCCTATGCAAAAACTGCCGCGCGTACTGCCCGGGAAAAGCCCCGCCCTCAACTTTTAACTACTCATAGTATAATTTTGTATCGATGAATTGCGCAATGGAGCAGAAAACCAAAAGAAAAATGTGGTACATGTAAACAAATACAGTTCAAGCTCTAGCTAGCGATTCGGAACGTAAACCGTGCATGTGTTTATATGTATAGGTTACTTCAAAGTACTGAGTCCATTGATGCAATGTGGTCAAACTGTACAATCAATATCTCAAAGTCAAAATAGTTCAAGCTTGTTCGTTCTATATAAATACTAGTATTGTATGTTTATTCACCCGTGGGGTTGTTCAATGAATGGAGGGCCGGGAGCACAGGTGAACAATACTACTAGTAGTAAGTAGGAGTCGTACAGTTAGTCACGTTAAATAGAGAGTTTCTTTTCTTTAATGCCACATACACAAATTGAAACGCTTCTTGTGGAGAGAAAAAGATAACCACTCCACTATATATAATAGGCAGGGGCCTGAGCGCTTGCTTTACTAGGGTTTCTCTCTTCATTCTCTCATCCTCTCCAGATCTAAACAAGATAGCGGTAGCGACATTTTCTCTCTACTCACCGCTGGTCACAGATCCGGCCCGATCCCTTCGGTCGGTGTTTGTAGAGGACTAGGTGCATCGTTCACGCGGTCATCGGCGTCGAGGGAGGAAACCCACAGCTGCCGGTGGGTCCCGATCCTCTACCCGTGTCGTTCTCTCTGACACAGCGCCGGCTCAGGAGGTCCTCCGACCCTTCTTTCTCCCTGATGTATTATGCGCAGACCCGACCTGCCGCCGGCGACATCCCAACAACCCTCAGGTATAAGTTCTTCCAAAGCGGCCTTGCTCTACTGCCTTAGCTCCCCACGCGTCTGCATGTGCATCTTTTTCTACTTCCATCAGCTCTTCCAAAGCCACCTAAATTTTTAGTATTATTGGAGGTAAAGCTACTTCATGCAGTCAAATCTAGGACTTGGTTCAAACAACAAAGAAAGGGGGGAAGTCGTAGCATGAATTTAGGACTTGATTCAAAGAGGAAATAACAGGTGAAAGTAGTAGAGATTGGATACCCAATGGGTCTCTTGGTTGAAAAGGGAAATAAAGGGAAAAGGCAGTACAAACTGGATAAGGAACAAATCTATTATTGGTTGAAAAAAGGATAGAAAGTGGCGGCTGGTGGACAAGTCAACAGAGTATGTCCAGGATTAGATTTGCTGCCCTCACATAGTAAAGGGTCTCCAGGATTAGATTGCTGCCGTCACAGAGTATGAACAAACTCGGCATCACCACTTTATGCCTCCTTGTAGGTACATTGTGCTGATGCGTCCACTGTCGCACGTCCTTATACCAACTTTTGTTGTTGTTAATGTAAGGGCTCATGTAAAATGAAGCAATCACACTGTTACCTTAAGGACATGTCTAACCAGTGTTATTTTTAATCTAATACCTCTAGTGATATGATGCAATTAAATTGTGTTACAAATGGCACTCTTGCTGTTTTCCCCGGTATGATAAGTAAGTTGCTTCTTTACGCTGCTGAGTGTCCTGGTGTCCCCACGTTCCCATGCCCTTAAACCAATTATTTAGCTGCTCTTGATCTACTGTATCTGGTAAACAAGCAATTCCACCATTATAGTAATCCCATATTTGACGAATGTCATTGTTGATCGTAATGCTTCAGGTAACATGAAGCATTGCTGGCGTTTTAAAATTTCTACTGTCCTTGCGTGATTTCCGTGAACATAACGAAGATGCTTCTTTTCATTTCGCGTATGTTCCGTATCTTGTTATTGACCAGCAACTATTTTCTTTCTATCTTTTTGTGTAGATAGGGATATCCATTTCACCTTGTTGCTATTGTGACCTTTTGTTGAACTACACAAAACGCTTTTTTGGAATGAGTGTCTTGTGCAGTTCAACTAAAATGTCACGTGGGCAACTCTCAACTTTGGTGGAACAACACAAAATGGTGATTGGAGTTTCCAAAATCCCCGTCAAATTCTGCTGGTCATCTCGTGCTACATCTTATTAGCCTTTGCAAGATGAGGCATGATACGTCCATTTTGCATCATGTTTCCTTGTTGTTATTTATAATGTTTTTATCCATAATAATGCTTTTTGGGGTAAGTCTAATGCCTTTTCTCTCATAATTTACAAGGAACACACCAAGAGGGAGAATTTCGACAGCTGGAAATCTGGACCTGGAAAAGCTACGTCAGGCCACCTATTCTACACAACTCCAAATGAGCTGAAACTTTATGGAGAATTTTTACGAATTATTTGAGGAATATTGGATCCAATAAACACCAGAGGGGGGCCACCAGGTGGGCACAACCCACCTGGGCGCGCTAGGCCCCCCAGGTGCGCCCTGGTGGGTTGTGGCCTCCTCGGCCCACCTCCGGTGCCCATCTTTTGGTATATAAGTGGTTTTGACCTAGAATAAAAATAAGGGGAGGACTTTCGGGATGGAGCGCTGCCGTCTCGAGGCGGAACTTGGGCAGGAGCACTTTTGCCCTCGAGCGGAGCGATTCTGCCGGGGGAAATTCCCTCCCGGAGGGGGAAATCATCGTCGTCATCATCACCAACAACTCTCCCATCTTGGGGAGGGCAATCTCCATCAACATCTTCACCAGCGCAATCTCATCTCAAACCTTAGTTCATCTCTTATATTCAATCTTGTTACTGGAACTATAGATTGTTGCTAGGGGTGACTATAGTAGTGTTGATTACATCTTGTAGTTGATTACTATATGGTTTATTTGGTGGAAGATTATATGTTCAGATCCATTATGACTCTAGTAGTGTTGAGAATGTTTGTTGTTTGTGAGTAGTTACCTTTGTTCTTGAGGTCACCGGATAAATCATGTTGCAAGTAATAATCATGTGAATTTGATATGTGTTCGATATTTTGATAGTATGTATGTTGTGATTCCCTTAGTGGTGTCATGTGAACGTCGACTACATGACACTTCACCATATTTGGGCCTAAGGGAATGCATTGTGGAGTAGTAAATAGATGGTGGGTTGCGAGAGTGGCAGAAACTTAAACCCCAGTTAGGCACTATTCCGTAAGGGACCGATTGGATCCTAGAGTTTAACGCTATGGTTAGAATTTATTCTTAATACTTTTCTCGTAGTTGCAGATGCTTGCGGGAGGGTTAATCATAAGTATGAGGTTTTCTCAAGTAAGAACAACACCTAAGCACCGGTCCACCCACATATCAAATTATGAAAGTAGCAAACACAAATCAAACCAATATGATGAAAGTGACTAGATGAAATTCCCGTGTACCCTCAAGAACGCTTTGCTCATTATAAGAAACCGTTTTGGCCTGTCATTTTCCTCAAAAGGATTGGGCTGGCTTGCTGCATACTTATTACTATTATTGTTACTTCTCGTTACAAACTATCTTGCTATCAAACTACTCGCTACTTACAATTTCAACACTTGCAGACACTACCTCACCTAAAACTACTTGTCATTTCCTTCTGCTCCTCGTTGTGTTCGACACTCTTACTTATCGAAAAGATATACAATTGATCCCCTATACTTGTGGGTCTCAAGGCTATTTTCTGGCGCCGTTGCCGGGGAGTGAAGTGCCTTTGGTAAGTGGAATTCGGTAAGGAAACATTTATATAGTGTGCTGAAATTTATTGTCACTTGTTACTATGGAAAACAATCCTTTGAGGGGTATGTTCGGGGTATCTTCACCTTGTCCGGAACCATAATTAATTTCCCCTCAACCTATAGCACCCACTGAAAATATTGAATATGAAATTCCGTCGGGTATGATAGAACAACTGCTAGCTAATCCTTATGCAGGAGATGGAACTGAACATCCCCATATGCACTTGATATATGTGGAACAAATTTGTGAATTGTTTAAGCTTGCAGGTTTACCCGGAGATGAGGTGATGAGAAAGGTTTTCCCTTTATCTTTGAAGGGAAAAGCATCGGCATGGTATAGGCTATGCGATGATATTGGATCATGGAATTGGAATCGTTTGAAATTGGAGTTTCACCAAAAAAAATTATCCTATGCATCTAGTTCATCGTGATCGGAATTATATATATATATATATATATATATATATATATATATAATTTTTGGCCTCGTGAAGGAGAATGTGTCACTCTAGCTTGGGGGAGGCTTAAGTCAATGTTATATTCATGCCCCAGTCATGAGCTCTCAAGAGAAATTATTATCCAGAATTTCTATGCTCGGCTTTCTCGTAATGATCAAACCATTCTTGATACTTCTTATGCTGGTTCTTTTATGAAGAAGACTATTGAATTCTGGTGGGATCTTTTGGAAAGAATTAAACGCAACTCTGAAGATTGGGAACTCGACGAAGGTAAAGAGTTAGGTATCAAACTTAAGTATGATTGTGTTAAATATTTTATGGACACCGATGCTTTTCAAAAGTTTAGCACTAAATATGGACTTGACTCTGAGATAGTAGCCTCCTTTTGTGAATCATTTGCTACTCATGTTGAACTCCCTAAAGAGAAGTGGCTTAAATATCATCCACCTATTAAAGAAGAAATTAAAGAACCGGTACCGGTCAAAGAAAAAACTATACTCTATAATGTTGATCCAGTTGATCCTACTGCTTATATTGAGAAACCTCCTTTTCCTGTTAGGATAAAGGAACATGCTAAAGTTTCAACTGTGGTCAACAAAAGCTCTGTTAGAACACCTAAACCAGATGGTCAAATTAGAGTTGAACCCAATATTGCCATGGTTAAAGATCTCTTAGAAGAAGATGTGGATGGGCATGTTCTCTACTTCTGTGCAGAAGCTGCTACAATTGCCAAGCCTGAAAAGGGGATAAAAATGGACCAGTTGTTGGCCTGCCTATCATTTCAGTTAAAATAGGAGATCACTGTTATTATGGTTTATGTGATATGGGTGATAGTGTGAGTGCTATTCCTCATAGGTTATATCAAGAAATTAGGGAGGACATAGCACTTGTTGAGATAGAAGACATAGATGTTACTATTAACTTGCAAATAGAGACTATATCACCAGTTGGGATTGTCAGATATGTTGAAGTCTTGTGTGGGAAAACAAAATATCCTACCGATTTTCTTGTTCTTGGTACCCCACCTGATGACTTCTGATCCATTATCTTTGGTAGACCTTTCTTGAACATAGTTAATGCTAGGATAGATTGCCAGAAACAAATTGTGGGTGTTAGCTTTCGTGATGAGTCTCATCAGTTTAATTTTTCCAAGTTTAGTAAAAATTATCATGAAAAAGAATTACCTAGTAAGGATGAATCCATTGGTCTTGCTTCTATTGCTGTGCCTCCTACCGATCCTTTAGAGCAATACTTGCTAGACCATGAGAATGATTTACATATGCATGAAAGAAATGAAATAGATAATATTTTCTTTGAACAACATCCTCTGCTTAAGCACAATTTGCCTATTGAAACTTTTGGAGGTCCTCCTCCACCTAAGGGTGATCCTGTGTTTGAATTAAAACAATTGCCAGACACTTTGAAATATGCTTATCTTGATGAAAAGAAGATATATCATGTTATTATTAGTGCTAACCTTTCAGGACATGAAGAAGAAAGATTATTGAAAGTTCTAAGGAAGCACCGAGATGCTATTTGATATACTCTTGATGATTTAAAGGGCATTAGTTCCACTCTATGTCAGCACAAAATTAATATGGAACCTGATGCTAAACCCGTTGTTGACCACCAACATCGGTTAAATCTGAAGATGAAAGAGGTGGTAAGAACGGAAATATTAAAACTTCTGGAAGCAGGTATAATTTATCCAATAGCAGATAGTAGATAGGTAAGTTCTATTCATTATGTACCTAAGAAGGGAGGTATAATTGTTGTTCCTAATGATAAGAATGAACTTATTCCACAAAGAATTGCTACAGGCTATAGAATGATAATTGATTACAGAAAATTAAATGAAGCAACTAGAAAGATCATTACCCTTTGCCTTTTATTGACCAAATGCTTGAAAGATTATCTAAGCACACACATTTTTGCTTCCTTGATGGATATTCTGGCTTCTGGCAAATACCTACTTCTCAACCTGATCAAGAAAATACCACTTTTACTTGTCCTTTTGGAACCTATGCTTATAGACGTATGCCTTTTGGTTTATGTAATGCACCTTCTACCTTTCAAAGATGTATGATGGCTATATTCTCTAAATTTTGTGAAAAGATTGTTGAGGTTTTCATGGATGACTTTTCTGTTTATGGGAAGTATTTTGACGATTGTTTAAGCAATCTTGATTGAGTTTTGCAGAGATGTGAACAAACAAATCATGTCTTGAATTGGGAGAAGTGCCACTTTATGCTAAATGAAGGCATTGTCTTGGGTCATAAAATTTCTGAAAAAGGTATTGAAGTGGACCAAGCTACGGTTGATGCTATTGAGAAAATGCCCTGTCCTAAGGACATCAAAGGTATTCGTAGTTTCCTAGGTCATGTTGGTTTCTATAGGAGATTTATTAAAGACTTCTCTAAAATTTCTAGGCCTCTTACTAGTCTCTTGCAAAAGGATATTCCTTTTGTTTTTGATGATGATTGTCTTGAAGCCTTTGAACACTCAAGAAAGCCTTAATATCTGCACCTATTGTTCAACCACCTGATTGGAACTTGCCTTTTGAAATTATGTGTGATGCTAGTGAATATGATGTTGGTGCTGTTCTAGGACAAAGAGTTGATAAGAAATTGAATGTTATTCATTGTGCTAGTAAAACTCTAGACAGTGCTCAAAGAAATTATGCTACAACTGAAAAAGAATTCTTAACAGTGGTATTTGCTTATGATAAATTTAGACCTTATATTGTTGATTCCAAAGTAACCATTCACACAGACCATGCTGCTATTAAATATCTTATGGAAAAGAAAGATGCTAAACTTAGACTTATTCGTTGGGTTCTCTTGTTGCAAGAATTTGATTTGCATATTATTGATAGAAAGGGAGCTAAGAACCGTGTAGCTGATAACTTGTCTAGGCTTGAAAATGTGCTTGATGACCCACTTCCTATTGATGATAGTTTTCCTGATGAGCAGTTAGCTGCAATAAATGTTGCTAATGGTACTCCTTGGTATGTTGGCTATGCTAATTACATTGTTGCTAAATATTTGCCACCTAGCTTCATGTATCAACAAAATAAAAAATTATTCTACGATTTAAGACATTACTTTTGGGATGACCCACATCTTTATAAAGAAGGAGCAGATGGTATTATTAGACATTGTGTACCTAAGCGTGAACAGGGACAAATCCTACGGAAATGTCACTGTGAAGCTTATGGAGGGCATCATGCTAGAGATAGAACCGCTCATAAGGTATTGCAGTCTGGATTTTATTGGCCTACTCTCTTCAAGGATGCTCGTAAGTATGTCTCATTTTGTGATGAATGCCAAAAAATAGGTAATATTGGTAAGCGTCAAGAAATGCCTATGAACTATTCTCTTGCTGTTAAACCATTTGATGTTTGGGGATTTTATTACATGGGACCTTTTCCTTCCTCTAATGGGTATACACATTTTTTGGTTGCTGTTGATTATGTTACTAAATGGGTAGAAGCTATTCCAACTTGTAGCGCTGATCACAACACCTCTATTAAAATGCTTAAGTTATTTTCCCAAGGTTTGGAGTCCCTAGATATTTAATGACTAATGGTGGTTCACACTTTATTCATAGTGCTTTCCGTAAGATGCTTGCTAAGTATGATGTTAACCCTAGAATTGCATCACCCTATCATCCTTAGTCTAGTGGTCAAGTTGAACTTAGCAATAGAGAAATAAAATTAATTTTGCAAAAGACTGTCAATAGGTCCAGGAAGAATTGGTCTAAGAAATTAGATGATGCACTTTGGGCTTACAGAACAACATATAAAAATCCTATGGGTATGTCTCCTTATAAAATGGTTTATGGAAAAGCTTGTCATTTGCCTCTTGAGTTAGAACATAAAGCATATTGGGCAGTTAAAGAACTCAACTATGATTTCAAACTTGCTGGAGAAAAGAGGTTATTTGATATAACCTCATTAGATGAGTGGAGAACCCAAGCTTATGAAAATGCAAAGCTATTCAAAGAAAGAGTTAAAAGATGGCATGACAAAAGAATTCAAAAACGTGAGTTTAAAGTCGGAGAATATGTTCTTTTATACAACTCTCATTTTAGATTCTTTGCAGGGAAGCTCCTCTCGAAATGGGAAGGCCCATATGTTATCGAGGAGGTTTACCAGTCTAGTGCACTCAAAATAAATAATTTCGAAGGCACTAACCCGAAGGTTGTCAACAGGCAACGAATAAAGCATTATATCTCAGGTACACCTATTAATGTTGAAAGCAATATTATCCAAACTTTAACACCGGAAGAACACACAGAAGAGTCCTTCCGGAACACTCTAGAATCATCAAAATAAGGAGGTACGTGATATGGTAAGTAAACTGACTCCGAAAAATATGCAAAACTATTTTTTATCAGTTTTGGAATATTTTAAAATTTTGGAAATAAAGAAACTCCCAGGAAGCGTCCCTTGGTGGGCACAATAGCTTGGTGCGCCCGTAGCTCGCCGCTTTTGCTGTGGCCGAACACAGCGCCGCCGTTGAGCTCCTTGTCGTGGCCACGCTCGCCGATGAGCTCGTCCGAGCTCGTAGTCGTGCTCAGCACGCGCGTAGGGCCCCATAGCGCTAGCTAGCTCGCTCCGATGTGCCGTGTAATGCCGGTTCCGACGACGCCCGAACTCCGGCGTCCGCTCCGCCGCTCGCCGCCGCCGTTTCCGGCAAAGTCCGGCCATACCACCGCCACCACTTGACGCGGCATCGAGTGGCCATTCGAATGGACCAAGCCGCGCGCCGAACGGCGCCGTGTAGCCCCGACAAGGCCCGGGTGCCGTCGCCGCGTTCTGACGTTGCCGGCAGCAAAACACCGGCCGCCGCCTACGTGGTTGGCCTGGGGCCACCCCAGTGCCACTGCCAGTTGGCCCCACGGGTCCCAGTTGACTGGGTTGACCCAGTCAACTGCTGACCAGGCAGCCAGTGCCACTGACACGCACTACTAGGAAAAAGGCTAGCAGCAGCGCGGGTTTTTAGGTGTATCAATAGCGCGTGGACCGACGCTACTAATAAGGCACTATAGCTAACACATAGCAGTAGCGCGTGCTCACCAGCGCTACTGCTACACAAGTGTAGCAGCAGCGCGCTTAGTGGAAGCTCGCTACTGCTAATAGCTATAGCGCGCTTCTTCCGTGCGCGCTACTACTACTACTGCGCTGTTGCTAACTTTTCTCCACTAGCTACTGCTAATTTTAGTAGTTTTTCTTTTTTCCGGCATATTTGTTTTGTATTTGAACAGGCTTTATAGAAGAATCTTTAGCACATACAAATGTCATCATGATACACATACAAATGCCTGCGAGACCACAGATGTAATCATAGCATATACATACAAATAGTCTCATCATAATCATCATCCAACACAAAGTGGTCTCTCGTCATCATCTCGAAAATAGCGATACAAGTCTCGATTAATTGCAAATATATCGTCATCCATCTAAACAATGATATACGCGAGAAGAGCTATCACTTTGATTACATGAGTTCGTATCCCTCTCTCGCATTAGCGTGAAACTAAACTAACTACTGCCTGTCGCTCAGAAACCGGAAACCGGTACACCTGGGCCTGACACTCCGGCCACTTGTCGTATATATACTCCTGGCATAGCACTTCTTCGCCATCTATGATCTATGCACCTGCATCGTCACATGAGTCGATGATATGCAACATATATAGTTGAGCAACAGAAAGAGACAGACTTGGCAAAAATAGAAACAACATATCATAAGCATAAATAACAAAGTTCATCGTACCCCAAAATGCCCTAACTAGAGTGATTTTCGCTAGTCGAGGAGGAGGACGGTTTAATTACATCATAAACAAAGTTTCACCATGCATAACTCAAAGTTTTTTCATACAGAAAGTATGGACTAAACGGACACATTGTCATATATCGACAATCACTCCAACATGTCGTTCCATCCATCCAAGTCAGGGAGATAGTCCTTGAGCTTAGTGAAAGGCTTCATGTCGAGACGCTGAGAGGCTATCCATGTTCGGACGTCTTCCCGCGACATTTGTACTTCTCTGTAGAACATCCCTGTTTTTCCGACGACCTCCTTCATTATGATTTGGGCAAGTTCGCGTTGGATGTTATAGAACTCAGCTCGAAGTCGATGATCCTCGATATCTCCTATGTCCTTTGCCCATTGCAGAATATGGGCATTGCCAGATCTAGGTGACATGCGAAGGTTCTGGTGATCCCGTCTGTACTCCAGCATGTGGTGTAGGACATAGAATCCATCATTAAGAGAATCATTCGGTTGCTGGATGCAGCAGAAGTCGGTCTTATGGCGGAAGGCGGCCCTGCCGCCCCTTGTCTTCTTGTCCCTGACCTCTCCACCCCTTGCTTGGTAGTAAAACATAGCACTGTCGAGAACATCCTTGATGTGGGTGTAATCCTTTTTGTGAATGTTCTTCGACGAGTCCAAGTAAAGAGCGTGGGAGAATCGGGGGTAGAGGATGATGAGGACGGCGCGCCCGCTGCTGCGCAAAATAAGTACACCTCAAATTAATTAGCCTCCACCATGCAAATGAATGATTGAAATCGAAGGAAGGATAGCAGCGCGGATGACTTACACGAGATGATAAGGCACAAGAATTGCCTCCTTGTCCTTATTGGCGAGCATGAAAGTGACGATGTAAACCCTCGCGTATTCACGGTGCTTTGCGCAGACTCCCAAGAAGCCCTCGTGCATGTAGTACGGGTCAGCGACACAGATATTAGATATCTGCTCAACCTCGATGATGTAGTTCATGTGCAAGGCATAAAGGCGGACAAACGTAAAATCCAGCTTCTTCACGTGAAACATGTCGAATATGTAATCGAATCGGAGGAAGAACTTATCCGTGGGGAAGCTGTCGACGTACGACATTTTCCGCGGAACGTTAACCACGTAGAGTGGGTATCCTAGATCTTTCGAGGCGATGAGGACTTTCTCTACCCGCAGCACATCGTCATGAAGTCTCCTTAGATCGCCGAATATGGCCCGTAGTGCTGTTGAAGGTAGGATTGGTTGACCGGGGATATGCCATTTATCCGCATTGGGGATATCTATACGGTCCTGAAGCCGAGGCTGCTGAGGCGGCTGGATCATAGAATCAGCTTTTTTGCCTTTCCTCGCTCTCTTCCTAGACTTCTTTACTACTGGAAGGTCGTCCATAATACGTTGAGACGGCAATTCAGGCACCGACTCATGACGCTCAAACCCTGAGGAGGCGCCAGTATAGACATACTGTTCAGTGCCATCGTCGTCCAGCCATACCACCGCCACCACTCGACGCGGCATCGAGTGGCCGTTTGAATGGACCAGGCCGCGTGCCGAACGGCGCCGTGTAGCGAAATCTCAACGAGGCCCGGGTGCCCCCGCCGCGTTCTGACGTCGCCGGCGGCAAAACGCCGGCCGCCGCCTACGTGCTTGGCCTGGGGCCACCCTAGTGCCACTGCCAGCCCGCGGGTCCCAATTGACTGGGTTGACCCAGTCAACTACTGACCAGGCAGCCAGTGCCACTAACATGCGGGCCCCACCGCCTATTTTAATTAATTAAAATGTTTTAAATATCTAAAACCTAATTAGTTACTAATTAGAGACTTACATGTGGGGCCCAGTAGCTATTTAACCTTAGTTTAGTTTAATATATACTCTGTTAATTACAGTGGCTGACATGTGGGCACCACCTGTCTGGTTTGTCTAGTCAGCCAACCTGTTGACCTGCTGACGTCTGCATTTCATCATGCTGATGTCATATTTCCCTTTCTGTTAGTTTAAATAATTCCAGGATATTGTTTAAACTTTGAAAATTCGTAGAAATTAAACCGTAGCTCAGATGAAAATGTTTTCTATAGAAAGTTGCTCAGAAAAAGCCAACGAATCTGAATACGCGGTCAATTCATCTGTCACATGCCCCTAGCATGCTGAACATGGAACTTTCCCCCTCTTTTCCTCTGTTCGGAATCCAACTAACGTTGGGAATTCATCCTCGGATGTTTATCCCCTCCGTTTGCAACGTGTTGTACTGCGTTAGGACAACCCTAGCGCTGCCTATTGTCTTGTTATGCCTTGTGATGCATTGTTTTCTCTGTATTTACTGTTTCTTCCCCCTCTTCTCTCCGGTAGACCCCGAGACCGATGTTGCCCCTGTGATCGACTACGTCGACAACGACCCCTCCTTGCCAGAGCAACCAGGCAAGCAAACCCCCCTTGAGCATTCTGATATCGCCCATTTCTTTCCCTCTCATGCTTGCATTAGAACTGCTACTGCTTTCTATATGATCCTACTCTGATGCATAGCCTGTTGTTGTTACCTACTTTCATACCTTACCTGCTTATCCTAAACTTCTTAGTATAGGTTGGTTAGTGATCCATCAGTGACCCCCACCTTGTCCTTGTTGCCCCTGCTTCATCATCAAAGACCCGATCAACGGGATCGATGTCCAGGCCCCGACACCGCACATCACCCCCTAGTTGTACGACTCTGCAGAGTTATCATCGAGTGCCGAGGGTGGAACCTCTTACATCACTCCTGATGAGATCTCCGTAGTGTAGCTATACGATCGAGGTCATCGAGGGTGATTTCCTCCTTAACCACTTCCGTTACGGCTCTGTCATGCAACCCATCAAATGTGAACCTCGAGGGTGGATCCTCTTACATTCACCTTGATGATAACATCGAGTGGGATGATAACCCACAAGTATAGGGGATCGCAACAGCTTTCGAGGGTAGAGTATTCAACCCAAATTTATTGATTCGACACAAGGGGAGCCAAAGAATATTCTCAAGTATTAGCAGCTGAGTTGTCAATTCAACCACACATGGAAACTTAGTATCTGCAGCAAAGTGTTTAGTAGCAAAGTAATATGATAGTGGTGGTAGCAGCAACAAAAGTAAAGACAGCAAAAGTAATGTTTTTGATATTTTGTAGTGATTGTAACAGTAGCAGCGGGAAAGTAAATAAGCATAAACCAGTATATGGAAAACTCGTAGGCACCGGATCAATGATGGATAATTATGCCGGATGCGGTTCATCATGTAACAGTCATAACATAGGGTGACATAGAACTAGCTCCAATTCGTCAATGTAATGTAGGCATGTATTCCGTATATAGTCATACGTGCTTATGGAAAAGAACTTGCATGACATCTTTTGTCCTACCCTCCCGTGGCAGCGGGGTCCTATTGGAAACTAAGGGATATTAAGGCCTCCTTTTAATAGAGAACTGGAACAAAGCATTAGCACATAGTGAATACATGAACTCCTCAAACTATGGTCATCACCGGGAGTGGTCCCGATTATTGTCACTTCGGGGTTGCCGGATCATAACACATAGTAGGTGACTATAGACTTGCAAGATAGGATCAAGAACTCACATATATTCATGAAAACATAATAGGTTCAGATCTGAAATCATGGCACTCGGGCCCTAGTGACAAGCATTAAGCATAGCAAAGTCATAGCAACATCAATCTCAGAACATAATGGATACTAGGGATCAAACCCTAACAAAACTAACTCGATTACATGATAAATCTCATCCAACCCATCACCGTCTAGCAAGCCTATGATGGAATTACTCACACACGGCGATGAGCATCATGAAATTGGTGATGGAGGATGGTTGATGATGACAACGGGGACGAATCCCCCTCTCCGGAGCCCCGAACGGACTCCAGATCAGCCCTCTTGAGAGGTTTTAGGGCTTGGCGGCGGCTCCGTATCGTAAAACGTGATGATTTCTTCTCTCTGATTTTTTTCTCTCCCAAAGCAAATATATAGAGTTGGAGTTGGCGTCGAAGGGCATCCAGGGGGCCCACGAGGTAGGGGGCATGCCCTAGGGGGGGGCCACCCTCGTGAGAAGGGTGTGGGCCCCCTGGTCTTCATCTTTGGCGAGGATTTTTTATTATTTTTTCTAAGATGTTCCGTGGAGTTTCAGGTCATTCCGAGAATATTTGTTTTCTGCACATAAAACAACATCATGGCAATTCTGCTGAAAATAGCATCAGTCCGGCTTAGTTCCATTCAAGTCATACAAGTTAGAGTCCAAAACAAGGGCAAAAGTGTTCGGAAAAGTAGATACGACGGAGACATATCAACTCCCCCAAGCTTAAACCCTTGCTTGTCCTCAAGCAGTTCAGTTGACAAACTGAAAGAAAGAAAGAAAAACTTTTACAAACTCTGTTTGCTCTTGTTGTTGTAACTATGTCAAGCCAGCATTCAAGTTTTCAGCATAGATCATAACTAACCACATTTGCAATAATTCTCGGGTCTCACAATTACTCATATCAATAGCATAATTAACTAGCAAGCCATAATAATAAATCTCGGATGACAACACTTTCTCAAAACAATCATAATATGATATAACAAGATGGTATCTCGCTAGCCCTTTCTGAGACCGCAAAACATAAATGTAGAGCACCTTTAAAGATCAAGGACTGACTAGACATTGTAATTCATGGTAAAAGAGATCCAATCATAGTCATACCCAATATAAATTAACAATGATGAATGAAAATGACGGATGTGCTCTCCAGCTAGTGCTTTTTAATAAGAGGGTGATGACTCAACATAAAAGTAAATGGATAGGCCCTTCGCAGAGGGAAGCGGGGATTTGTAGAGGTGCCAGAGCTCGGTTTGGAAATAGAGATAAACTGTATTTTGAGCGGTATACTTTCATTGTCAACGTAACAACTAAGGGATGGCGATATCTTCCATGTTAAACACATTATAGGCAGTTCCCAAACAGAATGGTAAAGTTTATACTCCCCCTCCACCAACAAGCATCAATCCATGGCTTGCTCGAAACAACGAGTGCCTCCAACATACATCAGGTCCCAGGGGGAGTTTTGTTTGCAATTAATTTTGATTTAGTTTGCATAAAGCATGGGACTGGGCATCCCGGTGACCATCCATTTTCTCGTGAGTGAGGAGCGGAGTCCACTCCTCTTGAGGATAACCCGCCTAACACGGAATATAAGGACAACCTTGGTTGATACATGAGCTATTCGAGTATACAAAACAGAATGTTTATTTGAAGGTTTAGAGTTTGGCACATGCAAATTTACTTGGAACGGCAGGTAGTTTACTTGGAACGGCAGGTAGATACCGCATATAGGAAGGTATAGTGGACTCATCTGGAATAACTTTGGGGTTTAAGGGATTGGATGCACAAGCAGTATTCCCACTTAGTACAAGTGAAGGCTAGCAAAAGACTAGGAAGCGAACAACTAGAGAGCGACAACAGCCATGTACATGCATTAAAATTAATAAACATTGGATGCAAGCATGAGTAGGATATAATCCACCATGAACATAAATATCGTGAAGGCTATGTTGATTTGTTTCAACTACATGCATGAACATGTGCCAATTCAAGTCACTTAAATCATTCAAAGGAGGATACCACCCCATCATACCACATCATAACCATCTCAATAGCATGTTGGCACACGAGGTAAATCATTATAGCTCATAGCTAATCAAGCATGGCACAAGCAACTACGATCTCTAATTGTCATTGCAAACATGTTTATTCATAATAAGCTGAATCAAGAATGAGGGACTCATCATATTTACAAAAACAAAAAAGGTCGAGTTCATACCAGCTTTTCTCATCTCAGTCAGTCCATCATATATCATCATAATTGCCTTTCACTTGCACGATCGAACGGTGTGAATAATAATAAGAGTGTACGTGCATTGGACTAAGCTAGAATCTGCGAGCATTCAATAAACAGGAGAAGACAAGGCAATGTGGGCTCTTGGTTAAATCAACAATAATGCATATAAGTGCCACTTCAACAATTTAATTATGGTCTTCTCATACTGACCCCCAAAGAAAAGAAAAGAATTAAAACTATTTACACGGGAAAGCTCCCAACAAGCAAAAGAAGAACGGGAAATATTTTTGGGTTTTCTTTTTAATTATTACTACTACAGCAGAAAAATAAACTACTACTAATTTTCTTTTTGGTTTTTCTTAAGGTTTAACAAACACACAAGAAGAAAGCAGGAAAAAGAAAATAAACTAGCATGGATATTACAGTGAAAAAGTATGAGCACCGACATCTAGCAATGAGTGTGTGGACATAAATGTAATGTCGGTGAGAAATACGTACTCCCCCAAGCTTAGGCTTTTGGCCTAAGTTGGTCTATGGCCATGGCTGGCCTGGCGGATATCCATAATAATAGTTGTTGGGGTCGTACTGCGACGAAGAATAGTTGGGATCATACTGATGTGCAGCGGTTATCGCCTGCTGAGCTGCAGCGTGGAGTCGAGCTGCCTCCGCTCTCATCTCGTACTCTTCTGCCTCCTCTCTGGTAATAACATATCTTCTTTTTGTCTGTGAATCAAAGAAGGCAGGAGCAGGGAGAGTAATACGGAAAACATGTCGTTTATCAAAAATTAAACAATATAAGAGAGGTGATTTGAGAAAGGAGATCGAAAATCACAGCAAAAGTGGCTGGAACTCGTGCTTGAGTTGGTTTTTCGGGTTTGTGTGAGACAGAGGAATAAGATGGGTGCTGGGATAAGTGGAGGAGGGCCACCGTGGGCCCACGATGCAGGGGGGCGCGCCCTAGAGGGGGGGCGCCCACCACCCTTGTGGCCAGGTGGCAGCTCCTCCCGCGGTAATTTTTGCACAGTAAATCCTCAAATATTCTCGAAAAAAATCATATTAAATTGGCATGTCATTCTGAGGACTTTTATTTTCAGGATATTTTTATGTTGCACGGATTAGTCAGGAAACAGACAGAAAAATACTATTTTTACTTTATTTAATATAAATAACAGAAAGTAAAAGTGGGGTACAGGAGGTTGTGCTTCTAGTTTCATCCATCTCATGCTCATCAAAAAGAATCCACTAACAAGGTTGATCAAGTCTTGTTAACAAACTCATTCCGATAATCATGAAACCGGAGAAATTTAGAATAACACTAGGTTACCTCAACGGGGATATGCACATCCCCAATAATAAGAATATCATATTTCTTCTTGACAGTAGGAAGAGGAAATTCAAAACCTCCAAATATAATCGATGGAATTTTTCCAATAGAGTTGATACTATGAACTTGAGGTTGTTTCCTCGGAAAGTGTACCGTATGCTCATTACCATTAACATGAAAAGTGACATTGCCTTTGTTGCAATCAATAACAGCCCCTGCAGTATTAAGAAAAGGTCTTCCAAGAATAATAGACATACTATCATCCTTGGGAATATCAAGTATAACAAAGTCCGTTAAAATAGTAACGTTTGCAACCACAACAGGCACATCCTCACAAATTCCGACAAGTATAGCAGTTGATTTATCAGCCATTTGCAAAGATATTTCAGTAGGTGTCAACTTATTCAAGTCAAATCTACGATATAAAGAGAGAGGCATAACACTAACACCAGCTCCAAGATCACATAAAGCAGTTTTAATATAATTTCTTTTAATGGAGCAAGGTATAGTAGGTACTCCGGGGTCTCCGAGTTTCTTTGATATTCCACCCTTAAAAGTATAATTAGCAAGCATGGTGGAAATTTCAGCTTCCGGTATCTTTCTTTAATTAGTAATGATATCCTTCATATATTTAGCATAAGGATTTGTTTTGAGCACATCAATTAATCTCATACGCAAAAAGATAGGCCTAATCATTTCAGCAAAGCGCTCAAAATCCTCATCATCCTTTTTCTTGGATGGTTTTGGAGGAAAAGGCATAGGTTTCTGAACCCAAGGTTCCCTTTCTTTACCATGTTTCCTAGCAACAAAGTCTCTTTTATCATAACGTTGATTCTTTGATTGTGGGTTATCAAGATCAACAGCAGGTTCAATCTCTACATCATTGTCATTACTAGGTTGAGCATCATCATGAACATCATCATTAATATTTTCATTAGGTTCATGTTCATTACCAGATTGTGTTTCAGCATCAGACATAGATATATCATTTGGATTATCAGGTGGTTCAGCAATAGATTCACTAGAAGTTTGCACAGTTCTATCATTTTTCTTCTTCTTCTTTTTAGAAGAACTAGGAACATCAATATTATTTCTTTGAGAATCTTGCTCGATTCTCTTAGGGTGGCCTTCAGGATACAAAGGTTCCTGAGTCATTCTACCAGTTCTAGTAGCCACTCTAACAGCATAGTCATTTTTCTTACTATTCATTTCATCAAGCACTTCCTTTTGAGCCTTAAGTACTGGTTCTACTTGAGTGGTAACCATAGAAGCATGTTTGCTAACAAGTTTAAGTTCACCTTTAATATTAGCCATATAATCACCCAAGCATCTAATCATATAAGCATTTTATTTTAATTGTCTACCAAAATAAGCATTGAAGTCGTCTTGCTTAAACATAAAGTTATCAAACTCATCCAAGCACTGACTAGCAATTTTAGTAGGAGGGACTTCAGCCTTATCATATCTATAGAGAGAATTTACCTTTACTACCTGTGTCGGGATATCGGGATCAGGAGGTTCTTCAATAAATAAAGAATTAAGATCATATGTTTCTTCAACAGGCGGTGAATTAAGACCATGTATTTCTTCAATAGGAGGTAAATTCTTAACATCTTCAGCTTTAATACCTTTTTCTTTCATAGATTTCTTTGCCTCTTACATATTTTCGGGACTGAGGGATAGAACACCTCTCTTCTTCGGAGTTGGTTTAGGAATAGACTCAGTAATTGGAGCAGGAGCTGGCTCAGGAGGTGCCCAATTATTTTCATTTGTCAACATATTATTCAATAGGATTTCAGCTTCATCCGGTGTTCTTTCCCTAAAAAGAGAACCAACACAACTATCCAGGTAATCTCTGGAAGCATTGGTTAGTCCATTATAAAATATATCAAGTATTTCTGGTTTCTTAAGAGTATGATCAGGCAAAGCATTAAGTAACTTGAGAAGCCTCCCCCAAGCTTGTGGGAGACTCTCTTCTTTAATTTGCACGAAGTTGTATATTTCCCTCAAAGCAGCTTGTTTCTTATGAGCAGGGAAATATTTAGCAGAGAAGTAATAAATCATATCCTGGGGACTACGCACACAACCAGGATCAAAAGAATTAAACCATATCTTAGCATCACCCTTTAATGAGAACGGAAATATTTTGAGTATATAAAAGTAACGCGATCTCTCATCATTAGTGAACAGGGCAGCTATATCATTTAACTTAGTAAGATGTGCCACAACGGTTTCAAATTCATAGCCATAAAACGGATCAGATTCAACCAAAGTAATTATATCAGGATCAACAGAGAATTCATAATCCTTATCAGGAACACATATAGGTGAAGTAGCAAAAGCAGGGTCGGGTTTCATTTTATCTCTAAGTGATTCTTTGTTCCATTTAACTAATAACCTCTTAAGCTCATATCTATCTCTGCAAGCTAAAATAGTGGTAGAAGATTCCATATCAAAAAGATAGCCCTCAGGAATAACAGGCATATTTTCATCATCACTATCATCATCGTATTCAGATTCAATAATTTCTTTTTCTCTAGACCTAGCAATTTGTTCATCAAGAAATTCACCAAGGGGCACAGTAGTATCAGGCATAGAAGCAGTTTCATCACAAGTATCATGCATAGCAGAAGTGGCATCATCAATAACATGCGACATATCAGAACGAATAGCAGAAGCAGGTGTAGGTGTCGCAAACTTACTCATAACAGAAGGTGAATCAAGTGCAGAGCTAGATGGCAGTTCCTTACCTCCCCTCATAGTTGAGGGATAGATCTTGGTTATTGGATCTCCCAAGTTCTTCATAGTGATAAGCAGATATAAATCCCAAGTGACTCAAAGAATAGAGGCTATGCTCCCCGGCAACGGCGCCATAAATTAGTCTTGATAACCCACAGGTATAGGGGATCGCAACAGCTTTCGAGGGTAGAGTATTCAACCCAAATTTATTGATTCGACACAAGGGGAGCCAAAGAATATTCTCAAGTATTAGCAGCTGAGTTGTCAATTCAACCACACCTGGAAACTTAGTATCTGCAGCAAAGTGTTTAGTAGCAAAGTAATATGATAGTGGTGGTAGCAGCAACAAAAGTAAAGGCATCAAAAGTAATGTTTTTGATATTTTGTAGTGATTGTAACACTAGCAGTGGGAAAGTAAATAAGCGTAAACCAGTATATGGAAAACTCGTAGGCACCGGATCAGTGATGGGTAATTATGCCGGATGCGGTTCATCATGTAACAGTCATAACATAGGGTGACACAGAACTAGCTCCAATTCTTCAATGTAATGTAGGCATGTATTCCGTATATAGTCATACGTGCTTATGGAAAAGAACTTGCATGACATCTTTTGTCCTACCCTCCCGTGGCAGCAGGGTCCTAGTGGAAACTAAGGGATATTAAGGCCTCCTTTTAATAGAGAACCGGAACAAAGCATTAGCACATAGTGAATACATGAACTCCTCAAACTATGGTCATCACCGGGAGTGGTCTCGATTATTGTCACTTCGGGGTTGCCGAATCATAACACATAGTAGGTGACTATAGACTTGCAATATAGGATCAAGAACTCACATATATTCATGAAAACATAATAGGTTCAGATCTGAAATCATGGCACTCGGGCCCTAGTGACAAGCATTAAGCATAGCAAAGTCATAGCAACATCAATCTCAGAACATAATGGATACTAGGGATCAAACCCTAACAAAACTAACTCGATTACATGATAAATCTCATCCAACCCATCACCGTCCAGCAAGCCTACGATGGAATTACTCACACACGGTGATGAGCATCATGAAATTGGTGATGGAGGATGGTTGATGATGACAACAGCGACGAATCCCCCTCTCCGGAGCCCCGAACGGACTCCAGATTGGCCCTCCCGAGAGGTTTTAGGGCTTGGTGGCGGCTCCGTATCGTAAAACGCGATGATTTCTTCTCTCCGATTTTTTTCTCTCCGAAAGCAAATATATATAGTTGGAGTTGGCGTCGGAGGGCATCCATGGGGCCCACGAGGTAGGGGGGCGCCCCCCACCCTCGTGAGAAGGGTGTGGCCCCCCTGGTATTCATCTTTGGCAAGGATTTTTTATAATTTTTTCTCAGATGTTCCGTGGAGTTTCAGGTCATTCCGAGAATATTTGTTTTCTGCACATAAAACAACATCATGGCAATTCTGCTGAAAACAGCGTCAGTCTGGGTTAGTTCCATTCAAATCATACAAGTTAGAGTCCAAAACAAGGGCAAAAGTGTTTGGAAATGTAGATACGACGGAGACGTATCATGGGATTCACCGGGGGTGATTCCTCGGGTTTTCCCCTTGGTGTTAGACACACAGTTACTATGGTTACTACGACTTTGCACTGAGCCATGTTACTAAAGACGGGTCGGCCCTGAGGGGTACCCGCGGGAGCTTAATAGCGAGTGATGTGGAGTCGGGTTGACCTGGAAGGTGCCCGTGAGATACTTACGAGGCGTGGTCGGGCATTCTTAGCCCTTGCCGCAAGTACTCGAGACGGGGCGACAGAGTCACATCGAATCGGGAGTCTCTGCTCGTTACCGCATGCTCCTAATCCACTACGGTTTGGATATTTGATCTGAGGGGCCTCTGGCCTAATAGCACTAACCATCACGTGGGCATAGTATGGGCATTATGCGTCGTATACATCAGCTAAAGCTTAATAGACGTCAGCGACTGAGCGACGCGCGCCGGGTTGGACTGCGTAAGCTCCTGCCTTATTGAAGGAGGTAGCCAGGTCTGCTCACCGGCCGCGTACGCAATGTGCAGGAGTTCCCGGGGAGATGACCCATGACCCCTAGGGGCATAGGCTTAGTCCAGCGTGTTGACCTCTCTATTAAGCCTAGGTCGGGTTGCGGCGTATTGTTTTGCCGAGGCCAGGCATGACCCAGGAAAGTGTGTCCGGCCGGAGTTAATCGAGCATGGTGGGTAAGTTGGTGCACCCTTGCAGGGAAGAAAACATCTATCGATAGCCTGTCCGACGGTAACGGACACTTGGAGTTGTATCCCAATCGATACGACTAGAACTGGATACTTGAGATGAGACTTGGATATGATATGATAACTGGATAGTATGGCTCTGGGATTGCTTTCTCGTAGGGAGTCGAGAAAGGATCTCTAGCCGAGGTTGATAACACTTCTACTACTTTACTTTATGCTACTCTACTCCCTCCTATTGCTGCAACATGGTGGTTTCCAGAAGATGCTAGTCTTCGATAGGCTAGGCTTTCCCCTTCCCTTCTGTCATTCTGCAGTTTAGTCCACAGATACAACCCATTCCTTTGATACAGATGCATACTTAGTTTAGATCTGATGTAAGTCTTGCGAGTACTTTGGATGAGTACTCATGGTTGTTTTGCTACTTCGTTTTCCCCCACACCTGATTGTTGCGACCAGATGACGGATCCCAGGAGCCAGACGACGCCACTGATGACTACTACTACCCGGAAGATGCCTACTACTACGTGACGGCCGCTAACGACTTGGAGTAGTTAGGAGGCTCCCAGGCAGGAGGCCTTGCCTTTTCGATCAATGTTGCTTTTGTGCTAGCCTTCTTAAGGCAAAACTTGTTTAACTTATGTCTGTACTCAGATATTGTTGCTTCCGCTGACTCTTGTGTATTCAAGCTTATGTATTCTATCCCTCGAGGCCCCTGGCTTGTAATATAAAGCTTGTATTATTTTAATTTGTGTCTAGAGTTGTGTTGTGATATCTTCCCATGAGTCCTTGATCTTGATCGTACACATTTGCGTGTATGATTAGTGTACGATTGAATCGAGGGCGTTACATGTACCAAATTGTGCTTATCGCCACTTGGAAATTTATATCTACGGTGTCTTATCAGCAGACCTGGTTGGTTTCTGTCTTGTATCTCAAGACAGGTAATTGTTAGGATGGTGAGGTTTATAAACTGACACACAGGGTTATATAAGAGCCACTTCAAGTATGAATCATGAGACATGGTGATACTTTAAACCATATTTCCATTTCTATGGCACTTTTGAACAACATTTTGCTCCCATAGTTTCCCATTAAACCACAATACTTTAATTTGTGTTACACTATTGAACCATATTTTGCGCATATAAATTTACTTTGGACCACAATTTAGTGATTCGGGTGCCTGATAGGGCGGTCCCACACATAAGAATCATATGAACTGAAACTTGGACCTATGCCTTGCCACACGTGATGTGGAATGCTCTATTATTCTTTTAACATGCATGTGTTAGTATATTGTGTTGGCGGCATGTGGAATGGAGCATGCAGAGTCGGTTGTGTGCGCGACAATTGGCATACATTGAGACCGTGCAAATGTTCTTTTAAACATAGGCAAAGGATTTGGCTCGTCCATTAGTTACGAAGAAGATGGGCAAGAGTTTTATAGCTGAAAGGAAAAGTAAAATATTACAACAAGGTCATCACTCTCACATCGGCATTTTTTCCCAAATGTCTAGCTCCTACTATAATCCAAAGCTTTTCCCCATCTTAATTGTGGTAAGGCCGGATTAAGACAATCAAGTGTCGCCTATGTACATGCAAGGTTTGCCGGAGAATATAGTGAATTAATGAAGTGCTGATAATCTAGACGACCACCTCGGTTGCCGAAATTGTGCTGATAATCTAGACGACCACCTCGGTTGCCGAAATTGGTTCCTAGTGAAACTGTAGGTACAAAATGTGATTCCAAGTATATACATGCATGGTTCTAATTATTAGAAACAATTGTGTTGAGTGTGGTGGTGCCATTCCCAAAGTTATTGAGAGGTAAATTTTATCGGCGTGACGAATATCCGCGCATATCATAGTTATGCTCCCAATTGTACTTATCCCCACACCAAGATTTATACGTTTGACATTTTGTTGGAAATTTATCTCATAAACTAGGTAATCAAGCTTAATTCTATTGAATTTATTGACTGCAATAGGAGATTAATAAATGAGTTTATTTGTCAAAAAATGGTGACATACTGACACTTGGAAACATGATTCGCACTCATAAATTTGCTTTGAATTTTTTTAGTGATTGAGGCGATCACGAATTGTTGATCCCACATGTTACAAGATGTGGCATCCAAACTTGACTTGGACATCGACATGATGGATATGACTTGGAACATGATTGTATGATTTATAATTAAGAGATTTATTGGGGAGATCTGATATTTGAGGATGCATATGGTATTGCAGTGATGTTTATGGAATAAGTGATCAGCAAGTTTTATATTTGTGATAAATATCCACTTATCGCAGTTATGGGTCAAAATGTACTTACCCCAAAATGGAAATTATGTGTATGACGTCTTATTTGCGAACATCGAGGTGGGGGTACTCTCATGTATCTCAATCCAAGTATTACTTAATAAATTTTTATTTTTAGTTCACAAACTAACACATGTGATTAATACAAGAGTTTATCCAGTTTGAATCATGAGAAATAGGGAGGCCTTAAATACCATTTTGCACCCATAATTTCTCAAACCACATTTGAGCGATTTAGGTGATCCTAACGGGTCAATCCCACACATATGAATGACATTGCAACAAAACTGGGACTTGTGGTTCGCCATTTTGATGTGGATCACTCCATTGTGCTTTTGGCGTAGCATATGTAAGTAGATACGGATTGGCGCATATGCAGACACACTTATGTGTGCGGCGGGTTGCGTGCAATGAGGGCATGCACACAAAGTTTGGGCTATACTATGACAACCAACTGTAGCCTATGAGACATGAAAGGCTTACCCAGGAATGGCATGTTCATGTGCGAACACCACAAGGTGATTTTCCAGAGAGGAGGCGCCTACCCAGCCTCAAGAATGAGGCCCTTACAAAGTCAAACAAAATCCATGAAAGGCAAGTAGCAAAGACGGTGACTACAAGTTCAGACTGACATGAAAATGAAAGATATGGATATAAGCCATGAGGCTGATAACAATGGCGCAGCGCTGGTCGTGGGCCGAGCAAGCGAGATTGGCACCCAAACGCTGGGAAGGAGGGGTGGTGCGCAACCAATAAGGTCACCTATCCCACGCGTCGTAGCACAGTGCACTTTGCCTGCACCTTTAAGGCGAGCAGCCCCACGCTTCTTCTGTCCTTTGGTTTCATCGGAAGCTTCCATAGCTGCAAGAAAGAGACCGGTTTGTAGAGAAGGTCAGCTGGGTGTTGAAACAATTTCCCCTCTATCAAACCTTTATTCCTTGAAGTCCACAAGGTCTAAGCGAGAGCCCTAAACCCAAGCCATGCCATTTTCCAGTTTCAGCCCGTTGTTCCTTGAATCAAATTATGGAGATGCGAGAACCCACTCGAGTTCCACGTGCATCCACCTACCTCACAAAGGGCACTCCACATAAAACACGCGACAATACATCAAAATAGAAGGTTATCACAGCCCTCTTCCTCGCCGCACCAAATGCACTTGCCGTCTCCCGGGCCATGCCTATTTTGCACTTGGTCTCTGCTAGTTATACGGTTACATGCCACATGACAAAGAAAGATCTTTATTTTGGCAAGCATACGTGTCTTCCAAATCCCACTAAGATCACATGGGGTGGTAGATTTTTTTCCAATATAGCAATCTTGTAGAGAAGCAGCCCGAGGCTTCAAGTTTCCAAGAGGCCTCATCCCACCCCGCGGAGATTTGGACCCCTTGGAGCTTAGTCCACATTTCATCCCACTCGGATCCTTTAGTTGCCCCAAGTGACCGTCTGAATCGAGGTTCCACCTCGCATTGGCCCACAAGTTGGTGATAACCCACAAGTATAGGGGATCAATTGTAGCCTCTTTCGATAAGTAAGAGTGTCGAACCCAACGAGGAGCTAAAGGTAGAACAAATATTCCCTCAAGTTTTGTTGACCACCGATACAACTCTACGCCGCTTGACATTTGCTTTACCTAGAACAAGTATAAAACTGGAAGTACTTTGTGTTGGGGAACGTAGTAATTTCAAATATTTTCCTAGGCACACGCAAGATCATGGTGATGCATAGCAACGAGAGGGGAGAGTGTTGTCCACGTACTCTCGTAGACCGAAAGCGGAAGCGTTAGCACAACGCGGTTGATGTAGTCGTACGTCTTCACGATCCGACCGATCAAGTACCGAACGTACGGCACCTCCGAGTTCAGCACACGTTCAGCCCGATGACATCCCTCGAATTCCGATCCAGCTGAGTGTTGAGGGAGAGTTTCATCAGCATGTTGGTGTGGTGACGATGTTGATGTTCTACCGACGCAGGGCTTCGCCTAAGCACCGCTACAATATTATCGAGGTGGACTATGGTGGAGGGGGGCACCGCACACGGCTAAAAGATCAACTTGATCAATTGTTGTGTCTATGGGGTGCCCCCTGCCCCCGTATATAAAAGAGCAAGGGGGGTGCGGCCGGCCAGGGAGGAGGCGCGCCAGGAGGAGTCCTACTCCCACCATGAGTAGGACTCCCCCCTTTCCTAGTTGGAATAGGATTCGGGAGGGGGAAAGAGGAGGGAGAGAAGGAAAGGGGGGCGCCGCCCCCTCTACTTATCCTATTCGGACTAGGGGGGAGGGGCGCGCGGCCCAGCCCTGGCCGCCTCTCCTCTTCTCTGTAAAGGCCCACTAAGGCCCATTTACCTCCCGGGGGGTCCGGTAACCTCCCGGTACTCCGGTAAAATCCCGATTTCACCTGGAACACTTCCGATATCCAAACATAGGCTTCCAATATATCAATCTTCATGTATCGACCATTTCGAGACTCCTCGTCATGTCCGGGATCACATCCGGGACTCTGAACAACCTTAGGTACATTAAAACATATAAAATCGTAATATAACCGTCATCGAAACGTTAAGCGTGTGGACCCTACGGGTTTGAGAACTATGTAGAAATGACCGAGACACGTCTCCGGTCAATAACCAATAGCGGAACCTGGATGTTCATATTGGCTCCCACATATTCTACGAAGATCTTTATCAACTTTGGAACCATTTCCCACGCGCATCGTCACCTTGTCCTTAGCCAGTGTTCGCTTAATCCGTAGTCCCTGTTTCGAGTTGCAAATATTAGCAACAGAACCAGTATCAAATACCCAGGTGCTATTGTGAGCTCTAGTAAGGTACACATCAATAACATGTATATCACATATACCTTTGTTCACCTTGCCATCCTTCTTATCCGCCAAATACTTGGGGCAGTTCCGCTTCCAGTGACCAGTCTGCTTGTAGTAGAAGCACTCAGTTTCAGGCTTAGGTCCAGACTTGGGTTTCTTCTCCTGAGCAGCAACTTGCTTGCTGTTCTTCTTGAAGTTCCCCTTCTTCTTCCCTTTACCCTTTTTCTTGAAACTGGTGATCTTATTGACCATCAACACTTGATGCTCCTTCTTGATTTCTACCTCTGCTGCCTATAGCATTGTGAAGAGCTCGGGAATTGTTTTATTCATCCCTTGCATATTATAGTTCATCACGAAGCTCTTGTAGCTTGGTGGCAGTGATTGTAGAGCTCTGTCAATGACACTATCAACCGGAAGATTAACTCCCAGCTGAGTTAAGTGATTATGGTACCCAGACATTGTGAGTATATGTTCACTGACAGAACTATTCTCCTCCATCTTGCAGCTGTAGAACTTATTGGAGACTTCATATCTCTCAATCCGGGCATTTGCTTGAAATATTAACTTCAACTCCTGAAACATCTCATATGCTCCATGACGTTCAAAACATCGTTGAAGTCCCGGTTCTAAGCCGTAAAGCATGGCACACTGAACTATCGAGTAGTCATCAACTTTGCTCTGCCAGATGTTCTTAACATCGTCAGTTGCATCAGCAGCAGGCCTGGCACTCAGCGGTGCTTCCAGGACGTAATTCTTCTGAGCAGCAATGAGGATAATCCTCAAGTTACGGACCCAGTCCGTGTAATTGCTACCATCATCTTTCAACTTTGCTTTCTCAAGGAACGCATTAAAATTCAACGGAACAACAACACGGGCCATCTATCTACAATCAAACATAGACAAGCAAGATACTATCAGGTACTAAGTTCATGATAAATTTAAGTTCATTTAATCATATTACTTAAGAACTCCCACTTAGAAAGACATCCCTTTAATCTTCTAAGTGATCACGTGATCCAAATTAACTAAACCATAATCGATCATCACGTGAAATGGAGTAGTTTTCAATGGTGAACATCAATATGTTGATCATATCTACTATATGATTCATGCTCGACCTTTCGGTCTCAGTGTTCCGAGGCCATATATTCATATGCTAGGCTCGTCAAGTTTAATCTGAGTATTCTACGTGTGCAAAACTGGCTTGCACCCGTTGTAGATGGACGTAGAGCTTATCACACTCGATCATCACGTGGTGTCGGGGCACGACGAACTTTGGCAACGATGCATACTCAGGGAGAACACTTTTATCTTGAAATTTAGTGAGAGATCATCTTATAATGCTACCGTCAATCAAAGCAAGATAAGCTGCATAAAAGATAAACATCACATGCAATCAATATAAGTGATATGATATGGCCATCATCATCTTGTGCTTGTGATCTCCATCTCCGAAGCACCGTCATGATCACCATCGTCACCGGCACGACACCTTGATCTCCATCGTAGCATCGTTGTCGTCTCGCCAATCTTATGCTTCTATGACTATCGCTACCGCTTAGTGATAAAGTAAAGCATTACAGGGCGATTGCATTACATACAATAAAGCGACAACCATATGGCTCCTGCCAGTTGCCGATAACTCGGTTACAAAACATGATCATCTCATACATTAAAATTTAGCATCATGTCTTGACCATATCACATCACAACATGCCCTGCAAAAACAAGTTAGACGTCCTCTATTTTGTTGTTGCAAGTTTTACGTGGCTGCTACGGGCTTAGCAAGAACCGTTCTTACCTACGCATCAAAACCACAATGATAGTTTGTCAAGTTGGTGCTATTTTAACCTTCACAAGGACCAGGCGTAGCCACACTCGGTTCGACTAAAGTTGGAGAAACTGAACCCGCCAGCCACCTGTGTGCAAAGCACGTCGGTAGAACCAGTCTCGCATAAGCGTACACGTAATGTCGGTCCGGGCTGCTTCATCCAACAATACCGCCGAACCAAAGTATGACATGCTGGTAAGCAGTATGACTTATATTGCCCACAACTCACTTGTGTTCTACTCGTGCATATGACATCTATGCATAAAACCAGGCTCGGATGCCACTGTTGGGGAACGCAGTAATTTCAAAAAAATTCCTACGCACACGCAAGATCATGGTGATGCATAGCAATGAGAGGGGAGAGTGTTGTCCATGTACCCTCGTAGACCGAAAGCGGAAGCGTTAGCACAACACGGTTGATGTAATCGTACGTCTTCATGATCTGACCGATCAAGTACTGAACATACGGCACCTCCGAGTTCAGAACACGTTCAGCCCGATGACGTCCCTCGAACTCCGATCCAGCCGAGTGTTGAGGGAGAGTTTCGTCAGCACGACGGCGTGGTGACGATGTTGATGTTCTACCGACGCAGGGCTTCGCCTAAGCACCGCTACAGTATTATCGAGGTGGACTATGGTGGAGGGGGCACCGCACACGGCTAAAAGATCAACTTGATCAATTGTTGTGTCTATGGGGTGCCCCCTACCCTCGTATACAGAGGAGCAAGGGGGGTGCGGCCGGCCAGGGAGGAGGCCCGCCAGGAGTCCTACTCCCACCGGGAGTAGGACTCCCCCCTTTCCTAGTTGGAATAGGATTCTGGAGGGGGAAAGAGGAGGGAGACAAGGAAA
Organism: Triticum aestivum; assembly: GCF_018294505.1. NCBI lineage: Eukaryota > Viridiplantae > Streptophyta > Magnoliopsida > Poales > Poaceae > Triticum > Triticum aestivum. The sequence goes on along the minus strand of NC_057800.1, from coordinate 657,183,407 downwards.
GGGGGGCGCCGCCCCCCTCTCCTTGTCCTATTCGGACTAGGGGGAGGGGCGTGCGGCCCAGCCCTGGCTGCATCTCCTCTTCTTCGTAAAGGCCCACTAAGGCCCATTTACCTCCCGGGGGGTTCCGGTAACCTCCCGGTACTCCGGTAAAATCCCGATTTCACCCGGAACACGTCCGATATCCAAACATAGGCTTCCAATATATCAATATTCATGTCTCGACCATTTCGAGACTCCTCGTCATGTCCGGGATTACATCCGGGACTCCGAACAACCTTCGTTACACCAAAACATATAACTCATAATATAACCGTCATCGAAACGTTAAGCGTGTGGACCCTACGGGTTCGAGAACTATGTAGACATGACCGAGACACGTCTCCGGTCAATAACCAATAGCGGAACCTGGATGTTCATATTGGCTCCCACATATTCTACGAAGATCTTTATCGGTCAAACCGCATAACAACATATGTTGTTCCCTTTGTCATCGGTATGTTACTTGCCCGAGATTCGATCATCGGTATCTCAATACCTAGTTCAATCTCGTTACCGGCAAGTCTCTTTACTCGTTCTGTAATACATCATCCCGCAACTAACTCATTAGTTGCAATGCTTGCAAGGCTTAAGTGATGTGCATTACCGAGAGGGCCCAGAGATACCTCTCCGACAATCAGAGTGACAAATCCTAATCTCGAAATATGCCAACCCAACAAGTACCTTTGGAGACACCTGTAGAGCACCTTTATAATCACCTAGTTACGTTGTGACGTTTGGTAGCACACAAAGTGTTCCTCCGGTAAACGGGAGTTGCATAATCTCATAGTCATAGGAACATGTATAAGTCATGAAGAAAGCAATAGCAACATACTAAACGATCGTGTGCTAAGCTAACGGAATGGGTCAAGTCAATCACATCATTCTCCTAATGATGTGACCCCGTTAATCAAATGACAACTCGTGTCTATGGTTAGGAAACATAACCATCTTTGATCAATGAGCTAGTCAAGTAGAGGCATACTAGTGACAATCTGTTTGTCTATGTATTCCCACATGTATTATGTTTCCGGTTAATACAATTCTAGCATGAATAATAAACATTTATCATGATATCAGGAAATAAACAATAACTTTATTATTGCCTCTAGGGCATATTTCCTTCACTTTGTAGGTGTAAGAGGATAGGTTTGCAAGAATATAAAGAGCACGTAAATAAAAACTAGGGGCTGTTTTAGGTAAAGAAGCAATAAAGTTAGTATAGCGAGTGTGGAAAAGTGGTGGTAGGAGTTGCGAAATTATCCCTAAGAAATTGACTACTTTACTAGACCGATAGCAAGTTTTATGTGGGAGAGACCACTGCTAGCATGTCATCCCTGTCTTGGAATTCTATGCACTTATGATTGGAACTATTATCAAGCATCCACAACTACTAACGTTCATTAAGGTAAAAACCCAACCATAGCATTAAGATATATTGGTCCCCCTTCAATCCCGTATGCATCAATTTCTATGCTAGGTTGAAGCTTCTGTCACTCTTGCCCTCCAATACATAGTCCTATCAACATACAACTAACACTATGGTGTGATCCACGCGCGCGCTCATATGATGGGCACCAAAGGACAGCAACATAACCACAAGCAAATTAAACCAATCATAGCAATTCACCAATTACTGATAGGACAATGAAAATCTACTCAGACATCATAGGATGGCAACACATCATTGGATAATAATATGAAGCATAAAGCACCATGTTCAAGTAGAGGGTACATCGGGTTGCGGGAGAGTGGACCGTTGTAGATAGAAGGGAGAAGGTGATGAAGATGTTGGTGAAGATGACGGAGGTGTTGGTGTAGATCGTTGTCGCGATGATGGCCCGGTGGCGTTCCGGCGCCACCAGGAGAGAGGGGAGAGAGCCCCCCTTTTCTTCTTCCTTGACCTTCTCCCTAGATGGGAGAAGGGTTTCCCCTCTGGTCCTTGGCCTCCATGGCAGCAGAGGGGCGAGAGCCACTCCGAGATTGGATATGTCTCTCTGTCTCTCTCTGTTTCTGCGTTCCAGATTCTGGCCTTTCACCGTTTCTTATATTCTCAGAGATCCATAACTCTGATTGGGCTGAAATTTTAACACAATTTGTATCTAGATATTGGCTTTATTGTGGTGAAAGAAGGGAACCAACCGCCTTACAGTGTGTCCACGAGGGTCAAGGGCGCGCCCCCCTGAGGGAGTCCTGGACTAAGGGGTCCTCGGGCGTCCGGCCTGTTATCTATGGGCCGGACTGATGGGTTGTGAAGATATGCAGACCGAAGACGGTGCCCGTGTCCGGATGGGACTCTCCTTGGCGTGGAAGACAAGCTTCGCGAACAACTATGAAGATTCCATATTATGTAACCGACTCTATGTAACCCTAGATCCCCCCCGGTGTCTATCTAAACCGGAGGACTTAGTCCGGATAGGGAATACTCAATACCGTAGTCATACATGCTAGACTTCTAGGATTTAGCCATTACGATCTCGTGGTAGATCAACTCTTGTAATACTCATACCCATCAATATCAATCAAGCAGGACGTTGGGTGTTACCTCCATCAAGAGGGCCCGAACCTGGGTAAAACTTCGTGTCCCCTGTCTCCTATTCTCATCAACCTTAGACACACAGTTCGGGACCCCCTACCCGAGATCCGCCGGTTTTGACACCGACATTGGTGCTTTCATTGAGAGTTCCTCTGTGCTATCGCTGAAAGGTTTGATGGTGCTGTCTGCGGAGAAACTTTCCTCCCCAGACAGATCTTCATGTTCGGCAACTTCACACTGCGGGACAACTCGTTTGGCCATCTGGAGCAGATCGAAAGCTAGCCCCTGGCCATCAGGTCAGCTTTGGGAGGTTGAACCATGTCGCGGACATCCGTGGAGACTTGATCTTCACCGGATTCGATACCGCGGTGGCCGCTCCCGATCACCTCGATGATCATGACTTAAGTCTGTCATCGGGCCGCATCCAAGAGATCGCTCCTGTAACCGCTCTAGCCCTAGAGCTGGAGCAGGCCGCGCCATCCAAAGATGGGAGGATTAACCCCACCATAGAGGCCGTAGATTCCACGGTGTTGGAGCCGCACGTGGACCTACTCTCACTCGATGCCTATGCCACCAGAACACCAGACTTGCCTTCGGCTGTAGGTTCCGAGCCACGCAAGCTCGCGGACACCGAGCTTGATCGTTTATCGATCTTCGAATTCAGCACCGCAGACATCTTCTATCACTCGCCTCTGGGTGATGTGGTAAACTCGTTAAAAAGTCTGTCCTTGGCGGAGGACTCTCAGCCGAACTATATCCAGCTCAAACTAGGGGCTGACGTTCGAGAATTTCGCTTCCCACCTGCCATCGAGGATTCAACCGAAACACTTGATTACGACTCCGAGAATATGGATGGCATGGACAATGATGCCGAAGACAACAAAGACCCCATTGATACAATTAATGATGAACGGGACGACGGGCAGGATAGCCCCGGTAAACAGGCCACGCACAAAGATTCGGAGGATGACAATTACCTTCCGCTCTCTGAGGATGAGGTGAGCCTCGACACTAAAGATTTCATCGTGTCTGAGGAACCTCACGAGCAGGAGCGCTTAAAGCGCCAACTAATATCCATTGCAAGGAGCCTGAAAAAGAAGCAGCAGTAGTTCCAAGCTGACCAAGATCTGCTTAATGATAGATGGACCGAAGTCCTAGCCGCCGAAAAATACAGCCTTGGTAGCCTAGCCAAAAGCTACCCGAAGCATAGCTCGCTACCCCAAGGCAACGATAGGGTGTTCGAGCTCGTACAACCATCGCACAATGCGGCAGGTCAACCACAACTTGGTCCGGTTAAAGCGGCAACTCAAGCTGAACTACAGACCGCCCCACCTCATCGTAAAGGCAAGAACAAAACAGCTCAAGGTTGTACATACAACCTTCAACAGGGTTGGGGTGGTAAAACATGATACCCAAGAGTGATCTACATATCGCAAGGACACACCTCGACACGCGACGACGGCCACCTATTCGGACGTGACAAACCTAGCCACGCCCGGGCTGGAAACAACAAATGGACTCCATCATAAGTACGCCGCAGCGTGGCCCAACATAGAGGCGCCGAAAACCCTCTGTGCTTCACAAATGAAGTAATGGAGCATGAATTCCCAGACGGGTTCAAACCCATGAATATCGAATCATACGATGGAACAACGGATCCCGCGGTATGGATTGAGGAATTCCTCCTCCATATCCACATGGCCTGCGAAGATGACCTTCACGCCATCAAATACCTACCACTAGAACTCAAAGGACCAGCTCGGTACTGGTTAAACAGTCTACCTAAAAATTCTATTGGCAGCTGGGAGGACTTGGAGGACGCCTTTCGCAACAACTTCCAAGGGACATATGTCCGGCCACTGGATGCAGATGACCTAAGTAATATTGTCCAGCAGCCCGGAGAGTCGGCAAGGAAGCTCTGGACCAGGTTCTTAGTTAAAAAGAACCAAATCATCGACTGTCCGGACGTGGAAGCCCTTGCGGCATTCAAACACAGCGTCCAGGATGAATGGCTTGCACGCCACCTCAGTCAAGAAGGACCTAGATCCATGACAGCCCTTACCGCTCTAATGACCCACTTTTGCACGGGAGAAGACAGCTGGCTCGCTTGTAGAAGCAATAGCGCCAGCAACTCGGGCACTTCCGAAATCCGAGATGGCAATGGCAAGCCACGACGAAGAAAATACAACAGTCTCAATGATAAATCACGCGACACAACGATTAACACCGGATTCAGCAATCCCAATCCCGGTCAACAGAAAAAGCTATTCAAGGCGAACAGAGACGGACCATCCAACCTAGACAGGATACTAGACCGACCCTGCCAGATACACGGCCACCCCAATAAACCAGCCAATCATACCAACAGAAGTTGTTGGGTCCTCAAGCAGGCCGGCAAGCTCAACACCGAACACAAGGGAAGGGGGCCGCAAGGCAATAGGGACGACGAAATGGTTCAACAGCCAAATGCAGAGGGCCAGAAGCAACTTCCCCCCGAAGATCGATCAAATCTGGAACAGAAATAGCAGTTCGGCTTCCGTCACCCATCTCATATACACGATGAAGCTATACTGCGTATACATAACTACGCACTTAAGATACCATGGGCAGCGGCGGAAGCACAATATGGATAAGTCTGCAAACATTCCGATAACGTTTTTTACATACTTTCCTTTCTTTTTTCAATACTTCTTAAAAGCAGGTAGTGCAAAGGAGAAACACTTACAACCGACTCCATCGGAGTTCGGATCCATACACTCACCTACAGGGCTACTTCCTTCAAGGATTCCCCTTGCTGAGGACAGGCGGCATAGACGTGCGACAGGAGGTCCAAAGTAAAATTTTATAGACCGCACTCTTTTTTAGAGCCTGTTACATGCCTTTTTCCTCTGCCTTCGACCCAGGACATATCAAATGACTGAGGTCATGGAATATATATTAATTAATCATCGGCATATCGATCAGTCCCAGTTCACACTATCTGAATTAATTACCCGCGTCTTTCCGCAAATAAATACGCCTCCCATGGTTGTTTCACAAACATACCCTGGCTTAACTTGCTAGGGGCTCAGTACAGGAACAAATGAGTTGCCAACAAAGTCCGAACAACTATTACAGCGCACTTCGGCGTCGCGAGTTTGGCCTTATATGCATCAGCTCCGAATTATGTCTTGGGTCAATAGTTGGGTTACCCGGCTCCTGTGTTTGCTATCCTATGTTCCGCTCTATCGGCTAGGGTAGTAAAGGGAGAACTACTGCGATTGTGCTACCGGTTCACCTAGTGACACACCTCAGTAGAGAAAGCCGAAAACTGACTGTCATGATGCGACAAGAGCTGGTCAACCACTCGATGACTTATCAAAGTCTCTAGCGATTCCTCCATGTCACACGAAGGACCTCTTTTCCGGTCAATTATGTAAACGCATCGTATGAATAAGCCGCATACAAATATATTCACTATAAAATTGTCTCGAACAATTCTTATACACCTCACTCGAACATCATGTCTTTTGAGCATTGACCCTCTATCAAGCGGGCGGCTACTAGGACGTCTTCCAAATAATGCTCTGGTTCGTGGCGGTCCTTGCCCTTGGGCGGACTCTTCACTGCAACATCGATGGCCTTCATGTTCCCCCAGAATGTCTTGACTCGGGCAAAAGCCATCCGTGCACCCTCAATGCACACCGATCGCTTCACAGCGTTGATACGCGGCACCGCGTCAACAAGCCGCTGCACCAAGCCAAAGTAACTATTCGGAACAGGCTCAAGTGGCCATAACCGGATTATGACGTTCTTCATAGCAGCACCGGATATCCTATGAAGCTCGGCCCACTGGGACATCTTCTCATTCAGCAACAGGGGGCGCTTCGAGGCGCCGAACTGTGACCAGAAAAGCTTCTCCGTTGCGTACCCCTCTTGCGCCTGATAATACTGCGCCGCATCGAAAGAACTCTTCGGCAAGTCTAAAAACTCGTCCAGAGAACTCCACAATTGGTTCAGCTAAGCATAGTTCGGATCGCCGAACTTAGCCTGTAGCAAAACTGGCTTACCAGCCGCAATCTCCCCAGCTTGCCAGATCTCCTCACGGGCCGCTCTGGATTCAGACCGCGCTTCTCTTGCTTCTTGTAAAGCCTTTTCAATTTCAGCCATTTTGGCTTCTTTCTCCTTCTCAAGGAGCTCACAGCGGCTGGCAGCACTTTTTAGCTCAAGCGCCATCATGGATATCTTCTCCTCGTCTTGACACCGAGCAGCCCGTTCGGCTTCTAGCTCAGCCGATGCCTTCTCGGCAGCCGCATTACTACAACAGGCCTGCTCCTTGGCCTGGGCTAGCTCAGCCCGAAGAATTTCAACGACGGCAGCACCATCTGCAGCCAGGTACAGCTTTCAGCGTCATGCTTATATCACAAAAATGTATATACAGAGACTGCTCCGAATACATACCTTGCGACTCATCAGGAAGCATATTGATCAACGTAATATCATCCCCGGCCACATCAAGCTTCCATTGCAGTTCAGTAATATCCGCAGTCCGGGAAGTAGCCAGGGGGGAAGTAGCCTGTGTTTGAAGTTAATCAAATTAGTCCTCCGAAATTTCTTGTTGATCCTCCGTTCGCCTCCCATGGGAAGCCAACCAGAGTCTCAGGGGCTACTGTCTATACATAGGTATATTTTCTGAATAAAACACAATTGCACATGTTACATTACAAACCTCGAAGCCTCTCAGCAGGCTCGCAAAGGCCTCATCCAATCTGCTCTTCGCGGATAGGGCCTTTTCAACCACCGTACCCATCAAGGTACGATGTTCCTCTGAAACGGACGCCTACCGCAGCATGTTCATCAAGATATCCAGCGCCTCTGGATTTCCGGAGGCAGCCGCAGAAGTATGGTCATCCTTTGAAGGGACCCGTTTATTTGTATCCAGCTGGATTCCAGACTGTTCGGGGTCTTCATTGTTGTTCCCCAGACCCTGGGCCGCCAAAGTATCACCTTCGTATAACATCTTCGTCATCCCTTGCACCACTTGTTGGTCGGGGGAGACCCTCTGCGACGACACCTCAAGATTGTCTGCCCTATTAGACGGAGAGGCCGGTGGGGGCGTCTCGCTTTCCATCATCTCTGGGAGAAGGTCCCCCGATGAAGAGGATTGTTGAAGGGGACTGCGCGCTGGGCTGCAAAAACTGTATATTTCAGGCATCATATGAAAAGAACGGGATGTGTTAAGAACAACCTTGTTCACTTACGATGGGGCCGGAGGTTCTTCCTCGTCACGAGACTGCGCTTCGACGTCCTCCAGGCCCGGGCCCTCCCAGAGGCATCTTGCCTCGCTTAGGAGCCTGCTTATCCCAATCTTCGAAGGCGGCCCTCTTCTTGTTGGGAGGGAAAGAGATAGTGCCCCCCCCCTTTACTTTTGTCTTCGGATGAGGGGATTTTTATTCCTCCGGACATAAAGTCCGAGGTCCCTTGGGAATAGAGGTCGTCCTTGGTCCTCTTGTCCTCCGCCTCGTCCTCCTTCTCTGGCATGTGATATGGTGCTGGGGCCAGCATCCTTATTAGGACAGGATTCGCTGGACCCTCGAGCAGAGGGGCCGAACACATAATCAGTTTTGCCTTCTTTATCCAGCCCTAGAAAAAGATAGCCTGCTCAGTATCATATTACTGTATGCATGACCACAAAGTGTTCGAGAGCCAAGTGCTTACCGAGGTATCCAGATGATTACAGTTGAGGCCAGCGTCCTCAGCGGTATCCGGCCAATGTTTTCGCTTCTTGAAAAATAACTTCCACATCCCTTCATGTGTGGCGCCGAAGAAGTGTTGGAGGGTCTGTGGTCCTTCTGGATTAAAGTCCCACATGTGGCGAGGCCTGCGCTGGCAGGGCAGGGTTCGGCGGACTAAAATCACTTGAATCACACTAACGATATCGATATCTCTCTCGAGGAGGGTTCGGATGCGGCTTTGTAAGGTCCGCACTTCATCAACCGATCCCCAGTCCAACCCCTTGTTGACCCATGATGCAAGTTATGACGGAGGGCCAGGACAGAAAGTGGGTGCAGCAACCCACTTAGTACTGTGGGGCTCTGTAATGTAAAACCACTCCTGCTGCCAGTAATTGGAAGTCTCGGTAAAGGAACCTTTTGGCCAGGGAGTGTTGGCAAGTTGGCTGATTGTAGCACCGCCGCACTCCACCTGTTCCCCGTCGGCTATATTCGCTTTCACACTAAAGGTCTTGAGCCATAAGCCAAAATGTGGGGGGATTCGAAGGAAGGCCTCGCATGTAATGATAAACGCCGAGACATGGAGAATCGAGTCTGGGGCAAGGTCGTGAAAATTCAGTCTATAATAAAACATTAGCCGCCGGACGAAGGGGTGAAGGGCAAACCCTAACCCCCGAAGGAAGTGGGGGATGAACACAACCCTCTCGCCAGATCTGGGGGTCGAAATAACTTGTCCTTGAGCAGGAAGCCAGTGGTGGATCTCTGCAGTCAGATATCTGGCTGCCCGAAGCTTTGCAATATCCTCCTCTGTAACGGAGGAAGCCACCCATCGGCCTTGGGAGCTAGATCCGGACATGATGGGAAGGCTAAAAGCAATGGAGTCAAACCTTGGGTGTTGGAACTCGGGGTTGGGAAGGCTGAGGAGAAGTTTGGCATAAAAAAGATGGCCCTTGGTTCCTTTATAAAGGCCTCCGGTATTGAACGCCTCCTCCTAAAGCCTAAGAACTAGCCTATTCCTAAGGAATCTTTCCCGCGGGACGGTTGGGTTACCCACGCCCGTATTGATGAAAATCCTGCAATAAGGGGGCACAATCCCTACTTCGACAAGACGTGCCAGTAAAAACCACGCCCCCAAAATGTGGAACGGCGGGACGGGAAATGGTTCGAAATAAAGGCCGGGAGGGTGTGACGTCACATTATTAAAGCTGTCAGCAGATCGGATTCATGAAAGTGCTATACCCTCTACAGTTGTGCGTTGTAGATCCGGACATGTTTGTTTCATCCGAAGACTATTTTTTGGAGTTCGGAAGGAGGAACCCGCCTTGCAATGCCGAAGACAGCACTACGCGCCGGATACCTTGTCATTGAAGCCAGGTTCAAGGGCTACTGAGGGAGTCCTGGACTAAGGGGTCCTCGGGCGTCCGGCCTGTTATCTATGGGCCGGACTGATGGGCTGTGAAGATATGAAGACCGAAGACGGTGCCCATGTCTGCATGGGATTCTCCTTGGCGTGGAAGGCAAGCTTGGCGAACAACTATGAAGATTCCATATTATGTAACCGACTCTATGTAACCCTAGATCCCCCAGTGTCTATATAAACCGGAGGACTTAGTCCGGATAGGGGATACTCAATATCGTAGTCATACAGGCTAGACTTCTAGGGTTTAGCCATTACGATCTCGTGGTAGATCAACTCTTGTAATACTCATACCCATCAATATCAATCAAGCAGGACGTAGGGTGTTACCTCCATCAAGAGGGCCCGAACCTGGGTAAAACTCTGTGTCCCATGTCTCCTGTTACCATCAACCTTAGACGCACAGTTCGGGACCCCCTACCCGAGATCCGCCGGTTTTGACACCGACACCCCCTGCCTTGTGGCCCCCTCGGGCATCGGCTTGCATTGATTCTTCTTCCCAAAAATCACATATATTCCAAAAAAATCTCCGTAAGTTTTTATCCCGTTTGGACTCCGTTTGATATGGATTTTCTACAAAACAAAAAACATGCAACAAACAGAACTAGCACTGGGCACTGGATCAATATGTTAGTCCCAAAAATAGTATAAAAAGTTGCCAAAAGTATATGAAAGTTGTATAATATTGGCATGGAACAATCAAAAATTATAGATACGACGGATACGTATCAGCATCCCCAAGCTTAATTCATGCTCATCCTCAAGTAGGTAAATGATAAAAAAGATAATTTTTGATGTGGAATGCTACCTAGCATAATCTTGATCATGTAATCTAATCATGACATGAATATTAAGACACGAGTGATTCAAAGGAATGGTCTATCATTTGACATTAAGACAATAATACTTCAAGCATACTAATAAAGTAATCATGTCTTCTCAAAATAACATGGCCAAAGAAAGTTCATCCCTACAAAATCATATAGTTTGGCTATGCTCCATCTTCGTCACACAAAATGTTCAAATCATGCACAACCCCGATGACAAGCCAAGCAATTGTTTCATACTTTAGTATTCTCAAACTTTTTCAACCTTCACGCAATACATGAGCGTGAGCCATGGACATAGCACTATAGGTGGAATAGAAAATGATGGTGGAGGTGGTGTGGAGAAGAAAAAAAGGGAGAAAGTCTCACATTGATGCAGCTAATCAATGGGCTATGGAGATGCCCATCAATTGATGTCAATGCGAGGAGTAGGGATTGCCATGCAACAGATGCACTAGAGTTATAAGTGTATGAAAGCTCAAACTGAAACTAAGTGGGTGTGCATCCAACTTGCTTGCTCATGAAGACCTAGGGCACTTGAGGAAGCCCATCGTTGGAATATACAAGCCAAGTTCTATAATGAAAATTCCCACTAGTATATGTAACTGGTAACTCAAGAGACTCTCTATATGAAGAACGTGGTGCTACTCTGAAGCACAAGTATGGCTAAAGGATGGTAACATTGTCCCTTCTCTCTTTTCTCTCATTTTTTAGGCTTCTTTGGCCTATCTCCTTTTGGGGGGGGGGGATTCTTTGGCCACTTTTATTTTGATAACCTCACATGGGACAATGTTCTAATAATGATGATCATCACACTTTTATTTACTTACAACTCAATATTACAACTTGATACTAGAACAAAGATATGACTCTATATGAATGACTCCGGCGGTGTACCGGGACGTGCAATGATCTAGCGTAGAAATGACAAGAAAAAACAGACAAGCCATGAAAACATCATGCTAGCTATCTTACGATCATGCAAAGCAATATGACAATAAATGCTCAAGTCATGTATATGATGATGATGGAAGTTGCATGGCAATATATCTCGGAATGGCTATGGAAAAGCCATGATAGGTAGGTATGGTGGCCCTTTTAGGGAAGATATAAGGAGGCTTTTGTGTGATAGAGCGTATCGTATCATGGGGTTTGGATGCACCGGTAAAGTTTGCACCAACTCTCGAGGTGAGAAAGGGCAATGCACGGTACCGAAGAGGCTAGCAATGATGGAAGGGTGAGAGTGCGTATAATCCATGGACTCAATGCTACCTATTGAGCACTGCGTTGGATTTCCCCGAAGAGGAGAGGATGATGCAGCAAAGTAGCATAAGTATTTCCCTTAGTTTTTGAGAACCAAGGTATCAATCCAGTAGGAGGCTACGCCCGAGTCCCTCGTACCTACACAAAACAATAGCTCGACGCAACCAACGCGCTTAGGGGTTGTCAATCCCTTCACGGTCACTTACGAAAGTGAGATCTGATAGAGATAATAAATAATATTTTTGGTATTTTTGGTATAGAGATGCAAAGTGAAAAGTAAAAGGCAAAGTAAAAAAGCAAAGCAATAATAAAGTGATGGAGATTTTGATATGATGAGAAAGAGACCCGGGGCCATAGGTTTCACTAGTGGCTTCTCTCAAGAGCATAAGTATTCTACGGTGGGTGAACAAATTACTGTTGAGCAAATAACAGAATTGAGCATAGTTATGAGAATATCTAGGTATGATCATGTATATAGGCATCACGTCCGAGACAAGTAGACCGAAACGATTCTGTATCTACTACTATTACTCCACTCATCGACTGCTATCCAGCATGCATCTAGAGTATTAAGTTAAAAACAGAGTAATGCCTTAAGCAAGATGACATGATGTAGAGGGATAGTTTCATGCAATATGATAAAAGCCCCATCTTGTTATCCTCGATGGCAACAATACAATACGTGCCTTGCTGCCCCTTCTCTCAATGGGAAAGGACACCGCAAGATTGAACCCAAAGCTAAGCACTTCTCCCATGGCAAGAACAACCAATCTAGTAGGCCAAACCAAACTAATAATTCGAAGAGACTTGCAAAGATAACCAATCATACATAAAAGAATTCAGAGAAGATTTAAATATTATTCATAGATAGACTGGATCATAAACCCACAATTCATCGGTCTCAACAAACACACCGCAAAAAGAAGATTACATCGAATAGATCTCCACGAGAGAGGGGGAGAACATTGTATTGAGATCCAAAAAGAGAGAAGAAGCCATCTAGCTACTAGCTATGGAGCCGTAGGTCTGAAATAAACTACTCACACTTCATCAGAGGGGCTCTGATGATGATGTAGAAGCCCTCTGTGATCGATGCCCCCTTCGGCGGAGCTCCAGAACAGGCCCCAAGATGGGATCTCGTGGATACAGAAAGTTGCGGCGGTGGAATTAGGTTTTTGGCTCCGTCTCTGATTGTTTGGGGATACGTGGATATATATGGGAGGAAGAAGTACGTCGATGGAGCTTCGAGGGGCCCACGAGGCAGGGGGCACCCCTACCCTCGTGACCACCTCGTGGCTTTCTTGACGGAGGGTCCAAGTCTCCTGGATCTTATTTGATGAGAAAATCACGTTTCCGAAGGTTTCCTTCTGTTTGGACTCCGTTTGATATTCCTTTTCTTCGAAACCCTAAAACAGACAAAAACAGCAATTCTGGGCTGGGCCTCTGGTTAATAGGTTAGTCCCAAAAATAATAAAAGTGGATAATAAAGCCCAATAATGTCTAAAACAGTAGATAATATAGCATGGAGCAATCAAAAATTATAGATACGTTGGAGACGTATCAAGAATCCCCAAGCTTAATTCCTGCTCGTCCTCGAGTAGGTAAATGATAAAAACAGAATTTTTGATGCGGAGTGCTACTTGGCATAATTTTAATGTAATACTTCTTAATTGTGGTATGAATATTCAGATCCAAAATATTCAAGACAAAAGTTCATATTGACATAAAAATGATAATACTTCAAGCATACTAACTAAGCAATTATGTCTTCTCAAAATAACATGGCCAAAGAAAGTTCATCCCTACAAAATCATATAGTTTAGTCATGTTTCATTTTTGTCACACAAGAATGCTCTCATCATGCACAACCCCGATGACAAGCCAAGCAATTGTTTCATACTTTAGTAACCTCAAACCTATAAACTTTCACGCAATATATGAGCGCGAGCCATGGACATAGCACTATGGGTGGAATAGAATATAATGAAGGGGGGTTATGTGGAGAAGACAAAAAAGGAGAAAGTCTCACATCAACGAGGCTAATCAATGGGCTATTGAGATGCGCACCGACTGATGTTAATGCAAGGAGTAGGGATTGCCATGCAACGGATGCACTAGAACTATAAATGTATGAAAGCTCAACAAAAGAAACTAGTGGGTGTGCATCCAACTTGCTTGCTCATGAAGACCTAGGGCACTTGAGGAGGCCCATTGTTGGAATATACAAGCCAATTTCTATAATGAAAAATTCCCACTAGTATATGAAAGTGATAACATGAGAGACTCTCTACTATGAAGATTATGGTGCTACTTTGAAGCACAAGTGTGGTAAAAGGATAGTAACATTGTCCCTTCTCTCTTTTTCTCTCATTTTTTTGGGCCTTCTCTTTTTTTATGGCCTTTCTTTTTTGGGGGGCCTTCTTTTTTTTATGGCCTTTCTTTATATATATATATACCTCACTTGGGACAATGCTCTAATAATGATGATCATCACACTTCTATTTATTTACAACTCAATGATTACAACTCGATACTAGAACAAAGATGACTCTATATGAATGCCTCCGGCGGTGTGCCAGGATATGCAACGAACCAAGAGTGACATGTATGAAAGAATTATGAACGGTGACTTTGCCACAAGTACTATGTCAACTACATGATCATGCTAAGCAATATGACAATGATGAATGTGTCATGATAAACGGAATGATGGAAAGTTGCATGGCAATATATCTCGGAATGGCTATGTAAATGCCATAATAGGTAGGTATGGTGGCTGTTTTGAGGAAGATATAAGGAGGTTTATGTGTGAAAGAGCGTATCATATCACGGGGTTTGGATGCACCGGCGAAGTTTGCACCGACTCTCAATGTGAGAAAGGGTAATGCACGGTACCGAAGAGGCTAGCAAGGATGGAAGGGTGAGAGTGCGTATAATCCATGGACTCAACATTAGTCATAAAGAACTCACATACTTATTGCAAAAATCTACAAGTCATCAAAAACCTCGTCACTACGCGCATGCTCCTAGGGGGATAGATTGGTAGGAAAAGACCATCGCTCGTCTCCGACCGCCACTCATAAGGAAGACAATCAAATAACACCTCGTGCTTCAAATTTGTTGCATAAAGTTTACCATACGTGCATGCTACGGGACTTCCAAACCTCAACACAAGTATTTCTCAATTTCACAACTACTCAACTAGCATGACTTTGATATTATTACCTCCATATCTCAAAACAATCATCAAGCATCAAACTTTTCTTAGTATTCAACACACTCATACAAAAGTTTTATTATTAATCTTGCATACCAAGCATATTAGGATTTTAAGCAAATTACCATGCTATTTAAGACTCTCAAAATAATCTAAGTGAAGCATGAGAGAACAATAGTTACCGTGCTCTAAAAGATATAAGTGAAGCACTAGAGCAAAACTATAAAGCTCAAAAGATATAGGTGAAGCACATAGAGTATTCTATCAAATTCCAAATCATGTATGGCTCTCTCAAAAGGCGTGTACATAAATGATGATTGTGGTAAACTAATAAGCAAATACTCAAATCATAAAATACGCTCCAAGCAAAACACATATCATGTGGTGAATAAAAATAAAGTTCCAAGTAAAGTTACCGATAGAAGTAGACGAAAGAGGGGATGCCTTCCGGGGCATCCCCAAGCTTTGGATTTTAGGTGTCATTAGATTATATTGGGGGTTCCATGGGCATCCCCAAGCTTAGGCTCTTTCCACTCCTTGTTCTGTAATCCATCAAATCTTTACCCAAAACTTGAAAACTTTACAACACAAAACTTAAAGTAGAAAAATCGTGAGCTCCGTTAGCGAAAGAAAACAAAAGACCACTTCAAGGTACTGTAATGAACTCATTCTTTATTTATATTGGTGTTAAACCTACTGTATTCCAACTTCTCTATGGATTATAAACTATTTTACTAGCCATAGATTCATCAAACTAAGCAAACAACACACGAAAAACAGAACCTGTCAAAAACAGAACAGTCTGTAGTAATCTGTAGCTAGCGCAAGATCTGGAGCTCCAAAAATTCTAAAATAAATTGATGGACGCGAGTAATTTATTTATTAATCATATTCAAAAAGAATTAACTAAATATCACTTTCCAAATAAAAATGACAGCAGTTCTCGTGAGCGCTAAAGTTTCTGTTATTTACAGCAAGTTCAACAAGACTTTCCCCAAGTCTTCCCAACGGTTCTACTTGGCACAAACACTAATTAAACACAAAAAACACAACCAAAACAGAGGCTAGATAATTTATTTATTACTAAACAGGAGAAAAAAGTAAGGAATAAAAATAAAATTGGGTTGCCTCCCAACAAGCGCTATCGTTTAACGCCCCTAGCTAGGCATAACAAGCAAGAATAGATCTAGGTATTGCCATCTTTGGTAGGCAATCCATAAGTGGCATGATAGATTCATATGGTAATTTTATTTTATTTCTAGGGAAGTGTTCCATGACCTTTTTTTTAATGGAAATTGAAATCTAATATTCCCTTCCTTCATATCAATAATTGCACCAACCGTTCTAAGGAAAGGTCTACCGAGAATAATAGGGCAAGAAGGATTGCAATCTATATCAAGAACGATAAAATCTACGGGAACATAATTCCTATTTGCAACAATAAGAACATCATTAATTCTTCCCATAGGTTTCTTAATAGTGGAATCCGCAAGATGCAAGTTTAGAGAGCGGTCATCAAAATCACGGAAATCTAGTAAATCACACAAAGTTTTGGGAATAGTAGAGACACTAGCACCCAAATCACACAAAGCATAAAACTCATAATTTTTAATTTTAATTTTAATAGTAGGTTCCCACTCATCATAAAGTTTTCTAGGGATAGAAACTTCCAATTCAAGTTTTTCTTCATAAGATTGCATCAAGGCATCAACGATATGTTTAGTAAACGCTTTATTTTGACTATAAGCGTGAAGAGATTTTAGCACGGATTGCAACAAGGAAATACAATCAATCAAAGAGCAATTTTTATAGTTAAATTCCTTGAAATCCATAATAGTGGGTTTAGCAACATCTAGGGTTTTAATTTCTTCAATCCCACTTTTAACAAATTTAGCATCAAGATCAACAAATTTAGAATTATTAGAATACCTTCTAGGTAGAGGTGGATCATATTCAGTCCCATCATTATCAAGATTCATATTGCAAAACAAAGATTTAATAGGGGACACATCAATAACTTTTAGATCTTCATCATTATTTTCATAGGAACTAGAAGAGCACGCTTTTATAAAGGCATCTTTCTTAGCACGCATCCTAGCGGTTCTTTCTTTGCACTCGTCAATGGAAATTCTCATGGCTTTGAGAGACTCATTGATATCATGCTTAGGTGGAATAGATCTAAGTTTCAAAGAATCAACATCAAGAGCAATTCTGTCAACATTCCTAGCCAAATCATCAATCTTAAGCAATTTTTCTTCAATCGTAGCATTAAAATTCTTTTGCGAAGAAATAAATTCTTTAATATTAGATTCAAAATCAGAGGGCATATTATTATAATTTCCATAATAATTGTTATAGGAATTACCATAATTATTAGAGGGATTACTAGGATAAGGCCTAGGGTTGAAATTTCCTCTATACGCGTTGTTACCAAAATTGTTCCTACCAACAAAATTCACATCCATAGATTCATTATTATTATCAATCAAAGTAGACAAGGGCACATCATTAGGATCAGAAGAAACACTCTTATTAGCAAATAATTTCATAAGTTCATCCATCTTTCCACTCAAAACATTAATTTCTTCTATCGCATGCACCTTTTAGTAGATCTTTCAGTATGCCATTGAGAATAATTAACCATAATATTATCTAAGAGTTTAGTAGCTTCTCCTAAAGTGATTTCCATAAAAGTGCCTCCCGCGGCCGAATCTAAAAGATTTCTAGTAGCAAAATTCAATCCGGCATAAAAAATTTGTATAATCATCCACAAATTCAAACCATGAGTAGGGCAATTATGTATCATTAATTTCATTCTCTCCCAAGCTTGTGCAACATGTTCATGATCACGTTGTTTAAAATTCATAATATTGTTTCTAAGAGAAATGATCTTAGCAGGAGGAAAATACTTAGATATAAAAGCATCTTTGCACTTGTTCCAAGAATCAATACTATTTTTAGGCAAAGACGAAAACCAAGCTTTAGCACGATCTCTAAGCAAAAAAGGAAATAGCTTCAATTTAACAATATCATTATCGACATCTTTTTTCTTTTGCATGTCACACAAATCAATGAAGCTATTAAGATGTGTAGTGGCATCTTCACTAGGAAGGCCGGAGAACGGATCTTTCATGACAAGATTCAACAAAGCAGTATTAATTTCACAAGATTCAGCATCGGTAAGAGGAGCAATTGGAGTGCTAAGGAAATCATTATTGTTGGTATTGGTGAAGTCACAGAATTTAGTATTATCTTGAGCCATCACGACAAACAAGCAATCCAACACACGAGCAAACAAAAAGCAAATGGCAAAAGAGGCAAATAGAGAGGGATGATGAGAGAGAGAGGGACGTGCGATGATCTAGCGTAGCAATGACAAGAAAAAATGGAGAAGCCATGCAAACATCATGCTAGCTATCTTACGATCATGCAAAGCAATATGACAACAAATGCTCAAGTCATGTATATGATGATGATGGAAGTTGCATGGCAATATATCTCGGAATGGCTATGGAAAAGCCATGATAGGTAGGTATGGTGGTTGTTTTGGGGAAGATATAAGGAGGCTTATGTGTCATAGAGCGTATCGTATCACGGGGTTTGGATGCACCGGTAAAGTTTGTACCAACTCTCGAGGTGAGAAAGGGCAATGCACGATACTGAAGAGGCTAGCAATGATGGAAGGGTGAGAGTGCGTATAATCCATGGACTCAATGCTACCTCTTGAGCACTGCATTGGATTTCCCCGAAGAGGAAGGGATGATGCAGCAAAGTAGCATAAGTATTTCCCTCGGTTTTTGAGAACGAAGGTATCAATCCAGTAGGAGGCAACGCTTGAGTCCCTCGTACCTACACAAAAACAATAGCTCAACGCAACCAACGCGCTTAGGGGTTGTCAAGCCCTTCATGGTCACTTACGAAAGTGAGATCTGATAGAGATGATAAATAATATTTTTGGTATTTTTGATATAGAGATGCAAGGTAAAAAGTAAAAGCAAAGCAATAATAAAGTGATGGAGATTGGTATGATGAGAAAGAGACCCGGGGGCCATAGGTTTCACTAGTGGCTTCTCTCAAGAGCATAAGTATTCTAGGGTGGGTGAACAAATTACTGTTGAGCAATTGACAGAATTGAGCATAGTTATGAGAATATCTAGGTATGATCATGTATATAGGCATCATGTCCGAGACAAGTAGACCGAAACGATTCTGCATCTACTACTATTACTCCACTCATCGACCACTATCCAGCATGCATCTAGAGTATTAAGTTAAAAATAGAGTAACGCCTTAAGCAAGATGACATGATGTAGAGGGATAGTTTCATGCAATATGATAAAAGCCCCATCTTGTTATCCTCGATGGCAACAATACAATACATGCCTTGCTGCCCCTTCTCTCACTGGGAAAGGACACCGCAAGATTGAACCCAAAGCTAAGCACTTCTCCCATGGCAAGAACAACCAATCTAGTAGGCCAAACCAAACTAATAATTCGAAGAGACTTGCAAAGATAACCAATCATACATAAAAGAATTCAGAGAAGATTCACATATTATTCATAGATAGAATGGATCATAAACCCACAATTCATCGGTCTCAACAAACACACCGCAAAAAGAAGATTACATCGAATAGATCTCCACGAGAGAGGGGGAGAACATTGTATTGAGATCCAAAAAGAGAGAAGACGCCATCTATCTAGTAGCTATGGACCCGTAGGTCTGAAATAAACTACTCACACTTCATCGGAGGGGCTCTGATGGTGATGTAGAAGCCCTCCATGATCGATGCCCCCTCCGGCGGAGCTTCGGAACAGGCCCCAATATGGGATCTCGTGGATACATAAAGTTGCGGCGGTGGAATTAGGTTTTTGGCTCCGTCTTTGATCGTTTGGGGATACGTGGATATATATGGGAGGAAGAAGTACGTTGGTGGAGCTTCAAGGGGCCCACGAGGCAGGGGGCGCGCCCTAGGGGGCGCCCCTACCCTCGTGACCACCTTGTGGCTTTCTTGACGGAGGGTCCAAGTCTCCTGGATCTTATCTGATGAGAAAATCACGTTTCCGAAGGTTTCATTCCGTTTGGACTCCGTTTGATATTCCTTTTCTTTGAAACCCTAAAACAGACAAAAAACAGCAATTCTGGGTTGGCCCTCCGGTTAATAGGTTAGTCCCAAAAATAATATAAAAGTGGATAATAAATCCCAATAATGTCTAAAACAGTAGATAATATAGCATGGAGCAATCAAAAATTATAGATACATTGGAGATGTATCACTCAACATTAGTCATAAAGAACTCACATACTTATTACGAAAATCTACAAGTCATCTAAACCAAGCACTATGCGCATGCTCCTAGGGGGATAGATTGGTAGGAAAAGACCATCGCTCATCCCCGACCGCCACTCATAAGGAAGACAATCAAAGAAACACCTCATGCTTCAAATTTGTTACACAGCGGTTACCATACGTGCATGCTACGGGACTTGCAAACCTCAACACAAGTATTTCTCAAATTCACAATTACACACTAGCATGACTCTAATATCACCATCTTTATATTGCAAAACTATTGCAAGGAATCAAACATATCATATTCAGTGATCTACAAGTTTTATGTAGGATTTTATGACTAACCATGTGAATGACCAATTCCTGTCATCTCTCTAAATAGATATAAGTGAAGTAAGAGAGTTTAATTCTTTCTACAAAAGATATCCCCACGCTCTAACAAATATAAGTGAAGCAAAAGAGCATTCTACAAGTGGCGGTTTTCTATGTGTAGGGAAATAGGCAATCCAAACTTCAAATGATATAAGCGAAACACATGAAGCGTTCTATGAAGCCATACTCAAAAGATATAAGTGAAGTGCAAAGAGCATTCTATAAATCAACCATGGACTATCTCATACCAGCATGGTGCATCAAAGAAAAGTGAAAACTAAATGCAAAAGACGCTCCAAGATTTGCACATATCACATGAACGAAACGAATCCGAAAACATACCGGTAGTTGTTGAAGAAAGATGGGATGCCTTCCGGGGCATCCCCAAACTTAAATGCTTGATTATCCTTAAATATTTACTTGGGGTGCCTTGGGCATCCCCAAGCTTGAGATCTTGCCTCTCCTCATTTTCCTTATATCGAGACCTCCTCGATCTTTGATCACTTCATCCACACAAAACTCAACAGAAAGCTCAGTAAGATCCGTTAGTATAATAAAGCAAATCACTACTCTAAGTACTGTTGCAAACCAATTCATATTTTGTTTTTTCATTGTAGCTACTGTAATATAACTTTTCCATGGCTTAATCCACTGATAGAAATCTATAGTTTCATCAAAACAAGGAAACAATGCATCAAAAACAGAATCTGTCTTAAACAAGACAGTCTGTAGTAATCTGAACATTCACCATACTTCTCGTAATCCACAAATTCTGAAAAAATTATGAAAAATAAAAAATTTGTATATAAAGACAGTGCAAAAAGTTTCAGAACCGTTTGACGTTCCAGTAAAAAATTTAAAATCGCGCATTCCAGCCAAAGTTTCTGTTTTGCACCGCACAAACCAACAAGCAATGTAAACATCCTAAAGGCAAATCTTGGCACATTATTTTTATGATACAATGGATTTGTACAAGGGGGTAATTGTTTTTGTTGAAAAGTTTCTGTAATCAAGGGTCACAAAGTTTCCATGGGCATGAACAAAGTTCAAGGCTAGCTCCCACTTTAACAATGCTTGTCTTTCTTACTTTCGCTTTTCTTTTTGAAAAAGTTTTAGGTTCGCCTCTTTATTTTTTTATTTTTAAAATTTATAAAAGCACAGAACAGAAATAAATGACTCTCTAAAACTTCCGGGTTGTCTCCCTGGCAGCGCTTTCTTTAAAGCCATTAAGCTAGGCATATAGTGCTCAAGTAATGGATCCACCCGGATCCCAAGGTATATCAAAGCCAATTTTAATTAACAATGATTTGTGATTTAGTAGTGAGCACAAAATAACATATATCATGCAACAACGAAGTCTAACTCTCTTCCTATGCATCGGCATGTAATAAAGAACAATTCATGCACACATAGTAAAGGCCAATGCATAGTATAAACAGTTTCTTGCAATTTTATCATATTGGAAACATGGAGAGGCAGAGATGTAGTTCCTCTCTCATAATAATTGCAAGTAGGAGCAGCAAGCAAATGCATATTATATCTATCAAAATCATCATGTGTAGTAGTAAAACGCAACCCATCAATATAATCCTTAATAAGGGCAAACTTCTCCGATATAGTGTAGTCGGGAGAATTCGAAAAGATAATAGGACTATCATGCATGGGTGCAATAGCAACAATTTCATGCTTAATATAAGGGACTATAGCAAGTTCATCTCCATAAGCATAATTCATATTGGCATCTTGGCCACAAGCATAGCAAGCATCATCAAAAAGGGATATTTCAAAAGAATCAACGGGATCATAACAATCATCATAGCATTCATCCTTCGGTAAATTCGAAGGGAAATTAAAAATGTATGGGATAAAGAGTTACTCTCATTAGATGGTGGAAACGAGTGATCAATCTGCTCTTCCTCCTTTTGTTCTTCGCTCTCCTCCTCATCTTTTTCATCCAATGAGTTCACAATGTCATTAATTTCTTCTTCCATAGACTCCTGCAAAATATTAGTCTCTTCTTGGACAGCGGAGGAGTCCTCAATATATGTTTTAATATAAGGATTAGAAGCATAATTATCATAGCAATATTTAAGTATGGCCAAATTTTCAGATTTGTAGAGAGTAGTATCACACTCTTCAATAAAAGAAGCAATTTCACAAGTACCCCTAAAGCAACAAATTCTTCAATTTGTTGAACATCATAGTAATTATAAACACCCTTAGTATACGAAGATACGATCCATTATCACTAAACCCACATTGGTAAGGAAGGTTTTCTTAGGGTCTTTAGAACAACAAGTACAATCATATATTTCACATAAATTCCAGGCATAGCACTGCAAACGATGAATTTGATCCAATAAAAGGTTTCCTTTTTCAGATATGCGGTGTCGCACATAACAAGCATGCTCATCTAAATATTTGCCCTCAACTAAGCTAGTTGGGGTTTCAGCCCGAGCACATAGGGATTGAAGATGATCCAAGTAAAAAGCTTTAGTGGTGTGATAGATTTTGAGTGGTTCTTCAACCATTGGTTCTGTAGGCACCACTTATTTTTTGGTATTTTGCGTTTCCTACCAATAACTAAAGATAGAAAACAAGAGCACAAAATAAAAACTACTTAGTGATAAAGCAAACAAGCACACACGAGAATATTCACCCCACGCAATAACTCCCCGGCAACGGCGCCAGAAAAAGGTCTTGATAACCCACAAGTATAGGGGATCAATTGTAGCCTCTTTTGATAAGTAAGAGTGTCGAACCCAACGAGGATCTAAAGGTAGAACAAATATTCCCTCAAGTTTTATCGACCACCAATACAACTCTACGCATGCTTGACGTTTGCTTTACCGAGAACAAGTATAAAACTAGAAGTACTTTGTAGGTGTAACGGGATAGGTTTGCAAGAATATAAAGAGCACGTAAATAAAAACTAGGGGCTGTTTTAGGTAAACAAGCAATAAAGTTAGTATAGTGCATGTGGAAAAGTGGTGGTAGGAGTTGTGAAATTGTCCCTAAGCAATTGACTACTTTACTAGACCGATAGCAAGTTTTATGTGGGAGAGGCCACTGCTAGCATGTCATCCCTGTCTTGGAATTCTATGTAATTATGATTGGAACTATTAGCAAGCATCTGCAACTACTAACATTCATTAAGGTAAAACCCAACCATAGCATTATGATATATTGGTCCCCCTTAAATCCCGTATGCATCAATTTCTATGCTATGTTGAAGCTTCTGTCACTCTTGCCCTCCAATACATAGTCCTATCAACATACAACTAACTCTATTGTGTGATCCACGCGCGCGCTCATATGATGGGCACCAAAGGACAGCAACATAACCACAAAAAAATTAAACCAATTATAGCAATTCACCAATTACCGATAGGACAACGAAAATCTACTCAGACATCATAGGATGGCAACACATCATTGGATAATAATATGAAGCATAAAGCACCATGTTCAAGTAGAGGGTACAGCGGGTTGCGGGAGAGTGGACCGTTGTAGATAGATGGCGGAAGGTGATGAAGATGTTGGTGAAGATGACGGAGGTGTTGGTGTAGATCGTTGTCGCGATGATGGCCCCGGCGGCATTCCGGCGCCACCAGGAGAGAGGGGGAGAGAGCCCCCCTTCTTCTTATTCTTCTTCCTTGACCTTCTCCATAGATGGGAGAAGGGTTTCCCCTCTGGTCCATGGCCTCCATGGCGGCAGAGGGTCAAGAGCCCCTTCGAGATTGGATTTGTCTCTCTGTCTCTCTCTGTTTCTGCGTTCCACATTCTGGCCTTTCACCGTTTTTTATATTCTCAGAGATCAGTAACTCCGATTGGGCTGAAATTTTAACATGATTTGTATCCGGATATTGGCTTTCTTGCGGCGAAATAAGGGCATCAACCGCCTTACAGGGTGGCCAAGAGGGTCAGGGGGCGCCCACCCCCCTGGGGCGCGCCCCTGCCTCGTGGCCCCCTCAGGCATCATCTCGCGTTGATTCTTCTTCCCAAAAATCACATATATTCCAAAAAAATCTCCGTAAGTTTTTATCCCTTTTGGACTCCGTTTGATATGGATTTTCTGTGAAACAAAAAACATGCAACAGACAGGAACTGGCACTGGGCACTGGATCAATATGTTAGTCCCAAAAATAGTATAAAAAGTTGTCAAAAGTATTTGAAAGTTATATAATATTGGCATGGAACAATAAAAAATTATAGATACGACGGAGACGTATCAAGTGGGCGACCCTACCATTAGGCTTATCGGAACTGGCAAATAAGGCCGGGTACATCAAGCAATAAGGAAGTTTCCTTGCCATTTCGGACAACAAATTTTGTTCCCAACTGAAGGGGGTGAAGGACTTTCTTCACATCCTTAGCAAAATTGGGTTAGTTTTACATTTGGGCGAAATTCCGTTGCCCTATCGGAACGATGTTTTGTGGAAAATATGGATAGCCACAACCCCCCTTGGCTTGTGAATATCTTCCATGCCCTCTTTAGGTGAGAAAATATGCTCCCATTTCACCATATGGTATTTTTGCTTCCCATCTTTCTTGGCCCCAAAAAATTTAGACCCCACTTTCTCCAATTTGTCATGGGTCCTGTCCCGAAGAAGATAAAATCCCATTACAAACATGGGAATATTTGTTAGGTAGTCAGATAAGAACAAGGCGGCCACCAGACTCAAGAAGCTTTCCTTGCCACGATTCCACCCTACAGAACTCTTTATACACTGTTGGATCAAAGTCTAACATTGTCAAAGCTCTAGAGGAAATTGTCGTCCCAGGTATTTCATGGGGATGTAGCCAAGCTCACAATTCATCATATGAGTGGCACGAAGTTGGGATTCAAGGTCACCTCCCGTGACAAAGGCCTTACTCTTATCGAAGTTAATATTTAGCCCCGACATTGCCTGAAATCACATTAGTAAGAATTTCAGGTTTACAATCCTCCTTTACGAGTTCTTAGTAAGGATCAATATGTTGGGGAACGTGGTATTTCAAAAAAATTCCTACGATCACACAAGATCTATCTAGGAGATGCATAGCAACGAGAGGGGAGAGTGTGCCCATGTACCCTCGTAGATCGAAAGCGGAAGCGTTTAGTAATGCGGTTGATGTAGTCGAACGTCTTCGCGATCCAACTGATCCTAGCACCGAACGTATGACACCTTTGTGTTCAACACACATTCAGCTCGATGACGTCCCTCGAGCTCTTGATCCAGTTGAGGACGAGGGAGAATTTCATCAGCACGACGGCGTGTTGACGGTGATGATGAAGTTACCGACGCAGGGCTTCGCCTAAGAACTACGATGATATGACCGAGGTGTGTAACTGTGGAGGGGGAACCGCACACGGCTAAGAGAAGACTTGGTGTGCCTTTGGTGTGCCCCCCTGACTCCGTATATAAAGGGGGGAGAGGAGGCCGGTCCCATAGGGGCGCGCCACATGTGGGGAGTCCTACTAGGACTCCCTAGTCCTAGTAGGATTCCCCTCTCCTTTTTGCTTTTCTGGAGTAGCAAAGGGGGGAAGAGAGGAGGAGTAGGAGAGGGAAAGGGGGGCGCCGCCCCCACCCCTTGTCCAATTCGGATTGGCAAAGGGGGGCGCGCGCCACCTCCTGGCCGTCCCTCTCTCTTCTCCACTAAGGCCCATGGTGGCCCATTAACCTCCCGGGGGGGGGGGGGGGTCGAGTAACCCCCGGACTCCGAAACTCATCCAAAACAACCTGAACCATTTCGGTGTCCGAATGTAACCTTCCAATATATGAATCTTTACCTCTTAACCATTTCGAGACTCCTCGTCATGTCCGTGATCTCATCCGGGACTCCGAACAAACTTCGGTCATCAAATCACATAACTCATAATACAAATTGTCATCAAACGTTAAGCGTGCGGACCCTACGAGTTCGAGAACTATGTAGACATGACCGAGACACATCTCCGGTCAATAACCAATAGAGGAACCTGGATGCTCATATTGGCTCCTACATATTCTACGAAGATCTTTATCGGGCAAACCGCACAACGACATACGTTGTTCCCTTTGTCATCGGTATGTTACTTGCCCGAGATTCGATTGTTGGTATCTTCATACCTAGTTCAGTCTCGTTACCGGCAAGTCTCTTTACTCGTTCCGTAATGCATCATCCTGTAACTAACTCATTAGTCACATTGCTTGCAAGGCTCATAATGATGTGCATTACCGAGAGGGCCCAGAGATACCTCTCCGATACACTGAGTGAAAAATCCTAATATCGATCTATGCCAACTCAACAAACACCATCGGAGACACCTGTAGAGCATCTTTATAATCACCCAGTTACGTTGTGACATTTGATAGCACACAAGGTCTTTCTCCGGTATTCGGGAGTCGCATAATCTCATAGTCAGAGGAACATGTATAAGTCATGAAGAAAGCAATAGCAATGAAACTCAACGATCATAATGATAAGCTAACGGATGGGTCTTGTCCATCACATCATTCTCTAATGATGTGACCCCGTTCATCAAATGACAACACATGTCTATGGTCAGGAGACTTAACCATCTTTGATTAACGAGCTAGTCTAGTAGAGGCATACTAGGGACACTTTGTTTTGTCTATGTATTCACACATGTATCAAGTTTCCGATTAATACAATTTTAGCATGAATAATAAACATTTATCATGATATAAGGAAATAAAATAATAACTTTATTATTGCCTCTAGGGCATATTTCCTTCACAATAGGTCATCCGCAAACTGTGGATGGGTTAGACCCCCCCCCCCTTTACTATTCTTGTGGCCACTCCCGAGATCTGACCCGGCTCCTTGGCTTTATCTAGCATACAGGCTAATGCATCTGCGATGATGTTGAAGAACAGGGAGAGATCGGGTTCCTCTGTCAAACCCCATGTTTGTTTCTAAAAAATGGGCCAACCTCCCCATTGATATTCACAACGGTTTGCCCCCCTCTAACTAGTTGTTGCATCCAACTTACCTAGAGTGGATCAAAACCTTTATTGTGTAGTACCTCCTCAAGAAAATCACACAGTACATGATCATACGCTTTTTCAAAGTCAATTTTGAGGATGAACACTTCCTCCTTGGACATTCGAATCTCGTGAAGGGATTCAATAAGAATCACAATCCCAGCCAAGATACTACAACCACGGATGAAAGGTGTTTGATTTTGGTCAATGAGGGTTCACAACAGAGGGTTGATGCTCACTGTCCCCCCGGGCTCAGAACCTAGGAGTTCCCTATAAAAGCCGTAGATGTGGTTTTTGAGCTCTTCCTCTTTGGAGTACACATTATTACCATCCCTCAAGATTCAAATGGTGCCCACAACAGAAGGTTGATGCTCACCCCCCCCCCCCCGGCTCAGAACCAGGAGTTCCCTATAAAAGTCGTAGATGTGGTTCTTGAGCTCTTCCTCTTCGAAGGACACATTATTACCATCCCTCAAGATTCGAATGGTGCACCAGTGCCTTTTCCTATTGGCTACCGCGTGGACAAATTCCGTGCTCGCATCCCCCTACCCCACAAGGTGTTGATGACCTGGACGGATATATCCAACCTCCTTAATTGTCAAAAAATGGTTTCCGATGAAAATGTATGTGCAAAAACATGGTTCAAAGCAAAAACATGGTTGAAATAAAATAAACCAATCTAGTTATAATTAGACCAATTCGTTCCTTTCCACCTGTTACACCCAAATTCTTACCATGTGTACACACACTTGTCTGTCCTTTGAACCGATGATTGGTCTAGTATGTCTATGGCTGCACTGAAGCATGGACGCAGAGCCACATAGGCATGACAATGCGAGCTACGACTTATTACAAAGCTGGCCTTATGTATGTACTACTACCTCTGTCCTGGTTTATTGGTCCCTTTTCTATTTAGTGTAAAATTTTGACTATAGATTGAACTAATAAAATGTCAATGCATGTCACAAAAAGTTATACCATTAAAAACTATGTTCAAATACGAATCCAATGATATAATGTTTGCTCACGTGCATTAACAATTTGTTAGTAAAATTTATGGTCAAAATTTGACACAAAATACGAAGGAGACTAATAAACCAGGACGGAGGTAGTAATCCTTTTCTTGCAGGGTTCCTATCCATTGTTTAAGCTTCTTGTGCTGACTAGGTGATTTTGATAAAGATTATACGCCACCATGACATGAATATGGCAATATTTATGATATTATTGTCGCTTTCATTATCATCTCATGGCCTCATGTGTAAGCACATGCATAATCTTGTTAAGGGGCGTAGTATTTAGTTCCTATGCAGCATTGCCAACTAGCACAAGTGCTGAATTATTTATGTTTTTTCTGGTGGGTCGTTGATCAATAGAGGATGTTTATCATTTGTTTAGTTCCCCGCTCTTCCTATTAGCATTTGCTTCACGTTGCTATGATCTTAAAATAATATGCAACAATGCAATGATAAATAGTCTGGTCAAGCTTCAACTTCTGATTTTCAATGTATGCTTTCTTTAGCAAGTCCAATGTATACATGTCTACTTGAATTGCATCTTCATAACTCTGATAGGATCTTCTCATTTTTGGACAAAATAGTGTTATCTTTTTGAAAATCTGAGAGTTCTCAAAAAATATAGATCAATTTTTTGGAAACTTCATAACTTCTATTAAATAGGAAAGACAATTACATCATCCACTAGCCACCTTACAATCGAAATCGATGTCGGAGGTTCCTTTATTTTGTTGGGCCTTTACCTTTGTTGGGCCTATAGTCATTCCATAGGTTCATCACCTTGCTCTTGCTAGATTTCAACTGGCCCACGTAAGGAGGAGAAGGAGTGTCGTGAGAGCAACTAATCGAGGAGCGCTTGTTTGGGAGCCTCTCCAAAGGTCATTTGGGGTGGGCTTGGCACGCTCTCAGCTGCGTCATGTGTCGAGCTCTGGGCACTCCCTCCGGATTTTATTATTTTTTATTTTTTTCGCATGCGTTTTTGGCTTTTTAGATGGTTCTTTTGGATTTCCACCGATCTTTCTTAGCTTTTGGACAAAAAACAATTTTTGAAAAAAAAACTGTGCGAAAAACGTGTTTTTTTCTTCTGCGCGAGGCACGGTTTTGCTTCCTCGAGAGGCCGTGCTTCTCAGAAACGGAAAAGGCACATTTTTCACGAGAAGCATGGTTGTGTCTTTCGGAAGCGAAAAAAACACATTTTTTTCCTTCCGTTGGAGGCACGGTTTTGCTTCAGCGAGAGGTGCATTTTCGTTTTTTCCTTTCGCCAGAGGCACGGCCGTGGCTCTCGAAAATGAAAAAAAATGTTTTTATTTCCACGAGAGACACGATTTGCTTTCGCGAGATGCATGGCCGTGCCTCTCAGAAACGGCTTTCGGAGAGGGAAAAAACATGCTCCCGGTGTGGGTTTTTCATGAAAAAAACTTCATCAAAACCTATCAACGTGGGAGCTACTTTTGAGGATCTCGACGTGAGGAATCCAACGGTAAAAATGGCTCGAGATTTGGACGCACAATTTAAGAGATAAAATGTTTTAAATAAACGGATATACCAAAAAAGCAGTTGCTTGCCTCAGTAGCTCTCGCTCTACCTCGCGGCGCTTTTTCAATAGGTTCAGGGTTGAGCGGTCAACTATTGACCATAGACTTTTCAGGAAAAGAACTCAGACCTGTTTTTTATTTTTTGCTAATTTGAAAAAAAGTTGAGGATTTCGTAGATTCAAGAAATTTTAATGGACTAAAAACATCATGAATTTGAAAATTTTCTAAATGAAAAAGGGATCAAACAATAACAAATGTTCATGAACTTGGAAAAGGTTCACGAATTTTAAAAAAACATGGATTTGAACAAAGTTCATGAATTTGGAAAAAGTTTATGCATTTTTATGAAATACATGATTTTGAAACAAAGCTCACGAATTTGAAAAATGTTTGCATATCTAAACAAGTTCATGTATTTGAAAATGTTTAAAAATATGAAAATGAGAAAAGAAGAAGAAGAAAGAAAAGGCAAAAGACATGGAAAATGCCCACAAATGGGCCTGCCAATTTGGCGTGCCTAGCGCTGGGGTGGGGGGCAACTATATCTCGCTTATAGCGAAGTGAGACATAGGGCAGCCTCGCGTCAAACGGCCGTCATAATGGCCCGGACCAGCAGGGACCACCACATGGATTGAGCGCTTTAGTCTTTTGTTTCTTTTCACATTTTTTGCTTTGTTCTTTGCTTTATTTCTTTTACCTTTGTTTATATTTTAAATTTTTAAATATATATATCATGAAATCAATTTACACACATATTTGAAAAATGTTAAGCACACATTTGGAAAATATTAAATGTGTATAGAAAATTGTTTCTAATGTATATAAAAATTAAAGAATGTGTTTGAAAGAAGCAGTCATCAAAGCATATGTATATGAATAAATGTTAACCTTGTACTAGATAGTATGGCGCGCTCCGCCGCGCCCGCCAAAGCCGCATACTCGTGAGTAGCTGAGTTCTAGTATTTGTCTTTTTTTGTGAGTAGTGTTCTATTTGCCGTTTGTGGTGCTGTTTATTTTCAGGAATTAGAAGGCCAAATGGTCGTGATAAGTGTACCTCAACGTTTAATGCTGTGTAAATGAATTCATTTTGTTTTTTTAGAACATGATGTTGGCCTGCTGGGGAAGTGGTGATGCAGTTTGGATCAAACACGGAGCAGCGGCATTATAAAAACTTTTTTTAGCATATGCTACACAGCCGTAAAACCAGGACAAAACTCACACAGCGGAGGGCTTGTTCTGGAAGACCTGCTACCCCGGTCCCACATGGCAGTGAGCGAGCCGAGGCAAATGGCCTTGGGGGCTTGGATCTAGCTGCACATAAACTATTTATGTGATTTAGAAAATGCTCAACATGCACAAGAAAATGTTCCTTATGTATAAAAAAGGTACACATCAAAACATAAATATAAAGAAAAAAATTAATCATGTATTTATTTTTCTTAAACTTTTGTAAAATAAATGTTGCTGCCGTATCAAGAAAATGTACAATTGTTTATGCACAAAAGTAGACATACAAAATTACATGTTTAAAAAAAGTATAAATTTATGAAATGTTAAACGTGTATATATAAAATGTAACTTATGTATTAAAAAACGTATATTCTTATGCAAAAAATGTGCATGTACAAAAAATATATGTTTTAAAAAAGGTGATATTCTTTTATATTTTTTTTAAATGTTTATCTAAAAATGTTCCTGATGTATAGAAAAAATATACAATTTGTACACAAAAAAGTTGACATAAAGAATATATGCTTAGAAAAATGTTGATCAATTATTTTGTAAAATATTAAACATGTGTATAAAAATGTTCCCGATGTATACCAAAAATGTAGAATGTGTATGAAAAGAGTCAAAATAATATGTTTAGAAAGTGTTGCTCATGCATTAGAAAAGAAAATCAATGTGTACAGAAAAGATGTTTCATGTATTTGAAAAATATTTAACGAATATAAAAATATTCCTCATATATATGAAAAGAGAGAAAAAAGGATGAAAAGCAAAAAAGGATACAAAGAAAAAAAACAGTGCTAAAGAATAGAAAACAATGAAAACCAATAAAAACAAAGAAAAGTGAAGAAACCCGACGAAAAACCAAAAAAGAAAAGAGAAGAAGATGGAAAAGAGAAAGAAAGAAAAAAAATCCAGTTAAAACAGGAAAGAGCCAAAGAAAACAAATTAAAACTGAGAGAAAAGGAAAAGAAAAATCCAATGAAAACCAACAAAGAAACGAAGGTAACCATTGTGAAAAAAGAAAAATCTAAAAGAAAACTAGTCAAGAAACAAAGAAATCCAAAGAGAAATGCCCCGAAAAAAAACTAAAAAAACTGAGCCAACGAAGTGCCTAAAAGAGCCACGAGTAACGTCTCGATTGAATCCAGCGAGCAAAAAAAAACAAATTGGTCGGCCTAGTAGTTACACGTGAAGAAAAAGTTTCAGCGAGGGGAGCACTATATCTCGCGTCGCATTTTCCCCCTGATTGGGGTAGTTACGGGTCGGCAAACTTTCACGCACAGTTAATGGAGAAGGAAAATGGGAGCAAGGGGGATCGACACTGGTCGCCGCGAAGATAACCACCGCTACTAACCAACACGCCAGCATACAATACATGATTTGTATAAGGACGCGACCTACTTGAAGCGAGTGCAGCCGGTTTTCTCCAGATTTTTGCCGTTTTCTGTTATTTCTTTTCCGTTTTTATTATTGTTGCATTTCTTTCATAGTATTTTATTTCTTTTGTTTTTTGTTTCTTCTCTGGTTTTCATTTTTTTTCTTTCCTTACTTTTTTTTGTTTTCATAGCATATATGCCCGTGCGTTGCAACGGGAGATGAAATAGTATGCATTTCAAGTTAGTGGGAATTATATGCGAAAGCAAAACCTTGTGTGCACATGAAAAAGAAACATTTAGTTTCTTGGTTTCGCCACGTGTGAAGGAATCAATCCGCTATTTTCCCATTCGTTGATCGAGTGCATTTAAGAGTTTTATTATGTTATTGTATGCCAAAGAAGGCCCATGAGTTATTTAATTTACTTTTTCTTTCAATCCTTTCAATCGAGGGGATTTTAAGGTATGAAGTTTCTGAACATTTTAGAAAACATGAAAAAAAATATTAAATCCTAAACTGTTTTTGAAAATTATGTACACTTTTGGAAATAGATGAACAAAATATGAAACGGAACATCTTATAAAATTCACAGAAAATTTCTGAAAACACCAATTTTTTATAAAAACATGAACATTATTTTAATTTGTGAACCTTTTCTTAAATCGGGAACATGTATTAAAAATTCGTAAGATTTTTAGAAAATGTATATCTTCAATACATGAACATTATTTTTAATTGTGAAAGAATTACTAAAACAGGAATGTTTTTCTAATCTAGAGAATTTATTGAAATGCACATTTCTTTTTAGAAATATCGAACAATTTTGAAAAATAACAATGTTTTTTGAAAAAATAAGAAACTTTTTGCAAGTTATGAATATTTTTCAAAATAGCAATCCAAACTTTGGAATTATGAAAAAAAATAAATCCTTAATTCTGAATGTATATTGAGAATTTTTTATTTACGAAATAAATTCTAAAAGAAAAATAAACTTGGAAGGGAAAATAGATAGGGAAAGGGGAATAAAAATAGAACTAAAACACAGAAATAAAGAAAACTGGGCCAGCCCATTATAGGTTGACCTGTGCGCAGATCCGATTATTTATCGCCCAGAGTGGAAAATAGTTTAAAGGGGACTTTCTTTGATGCCCGCAGCGTGCGGCCCAGGTACGAAAATTCTTTTTCTAGCAGACAAACGCATATGAATTTCCAGCTTGGATAGAACAAAAAATATTTTCGGTGGTGAACAGATGAAAAAATTGGCGAAACGCTCCTTGCTTTATTAGTAGGTATATAGTTATAAAATCTATATTTTTTGCATATGTCAACAACAGTTTTCTAATACATGTTCAATGTTTTTAGTACATGATCAACATTTTTTCTATACACACCTTTAACTTTTTCGAAGCTTGATTAAGATTTTTCAAATACAAGATCAATATTTTTAAATAAATGGTCAACATTTTTTCTATGCACATTTAACATTTCTGAAATGCTTGATTAAAAAATTTCAACACTTGTTCAATGTTTTTTTTTTCAAATGCTTCATTAACATTTTTCTATACATGATAAAAAAGCATCATTTTTTAGTACATGTTTAACATTTTTGTATACACATTTAACATTTTTGAATTGATTGATCAATATTTTACAAATACTTGTTCATCAATTTTTCAAATTCTTGATTAAAAAATTATATACATGGTCAAGAAATTTCATCTTTTTTTAATACATGGTCAACATTTTTTTATACACATCTAACATTTTCAAATGTTTTTTCTAGCATTTTTGAAATATATGTTCTTTTTTCAAATGATTTGATTAATATTTTTATATAGATGATCAAAAGAATTCATCATTTTGTCAATACATGATCAACATTTTTTGTGTACACATTCAACATTTTTCAAATGGATGGTTAAATTTTTTCAAAATATAGTGTAAAGTCTATTTTTGTAATATATACATTTAGTGTATTTGAAAGTGTAAACAAAATAAAAAATGTAATAAAAAATAAAACAAAACCTGAACAAAACAAAAGAAAACGAGGCAGTGTAGTACCCGCGAACCTGGGCCGACCCATATGTGCGCGCGCTTCAGCGAGTCAGGAGTCTCGACTAGCTGAACGCGAGACATAGGCGCTCCTGGGGTGCATATAGGGCAGATCCTATTTGACGCTCGTTAGCGTCAAAAGGTCCTCCCTTCGCTGAAGCGAACATCTGGTTGGGCCGGCCCATATACGGGATTCGTGTGTTCATCGTTCGCTGTCTCTTCGTTCGCTG
Organism: Triticum aestivum; assembly: GCF_018294505.1. Lineage (NCBI taxonomy): Eukaryota > Viridiplantae > Streptophyta > Magnoliopsida > Poales > Poaceae > Triticum > Triticum aestivum. The sequence goes on along the minus strand of NC_057800.1, from coordinate 657,148,323 downwards.
TTTCCTGCCGTTTTTTTTCGTTTTTCTTCTGTGGTTTTTTGCTTCTGTGTTTCAATGATTTGTCCGGTTTCACAGGTTTTGTTCTGGGTTATTTTTGTTTTGGTTCCATTTTCCTTTGGTTTTTGCTTTTTCGTTTACTTTCTTTTCTCTTTTTTTCTTCTTCTCTTTTTGTTGTGTTATCTAAAAAGTTCACCGCATATTACAAAAATGTTCACTGTGTGTTAAGAAAATCTTCATCGTCTTAATGAAAAAGTCACCTTGCATTGGAAAATGTTCATTGTGTATTACAAAAATGTTCACCATACATTTAACAAAATGTTCAAAATATATTAAGGAAATGTTTATCGTATTTTCAAAAATGTTCATTGTGTACTTAAAAAGTGTTCAGCGTATATAATGAAAATGTTCAATGTGTATTTAAACACTATTCATCATATATCACAAAAATGTTCAATTCGTATTTAAAGCTATTCAGCGTATATCACAAAAATGTTCAAATTGTATTTAAAAATTATTTAGCCTAAATAAGAAAAATGTTCAATGGTGGAAATTTTTCGTTTTTTTCTCTGGCGCTGCCTTTATAGTTCTTAAAGTTTCGCGCTTCATTTAATCACTTACTTTTAGGTGTTGTAGTGGTAAGGATCGGTTACTCGCGATCGTGAGGTTGCAAGTTCGAATCCCCCCATGGGACATCTCTTTCGGGTATTTTTGTGACCACAGAAAATGGGCCAGCCCATTCAGATCGCGCGTCCTGCGCGAAACCTCGTCGGTTTGACGCACACGGGCGTCCGACAGGGACTCTCTGCATATAGCTCCGACGCTAAATTGGATTGACCCTCACTTCTGGTTCTCCGAGTATGTAGACCACGGGCCAATTGCTTTTACCCGGTCAAGCTCGCTCACCAGCAACCTTATTAAAAAACTATTTTCAGGGAAAAACTAAAATATAATTTTCCTAGATTAAAAACATTCATTCATTCAATAATTTTTATAAAAAAACACAAATTAAAAAAATGAACTTCATAAAAATTCTATAAATTTGAAAAAGTTCAAGATTTAAAAAGTCCATGCATTTGAATTTTTTAATGTATTTTTTACAAATTGTTTGCAAAATTAATAATCTGGGTACTTAGTTAAAAACATCATTATCCGAAAACATTAAGATAAACTGAGAAATAACTGTCTAGAGAAAAAATGCTGGAGCGTTCTAGAAAGTTTCTAAAACCAGTGAAGGAAAACCTAAATGGGTCGGCCCTCTTAGGGAGCTAGCACTCAGAGGGGTCATTCTGAATCTAAGTAGTTCAAGTTTCTTTTTCCCATCTAAGTCGACACCTTTGATTGTTCCACATTTTTTATTGTTTTTTAAATAGCACACTATTCATGCCGAATGGTTAGTCGTTTCACTTTCTCCATGTTGCGACTCGTGTAAAGGTAGAGACCGTCAAAATTAGACAATTGATTAACACCATCTATCTAGACAAAAAGAATCTAAGTTGTATAAATGTGGATAAAACCATTTTGGCTTTAGTTTTTGTTCACCAAATTTAGCTGTTAAATTCACCTAGATTTTCACTTTCCTTTTTGGTTGTATATGTTGTCTTGAGTCAACTCACTTTGACAACGGGGATTTTGTTATATAAGCTTTTCACGTGGTGGCAACACTACTGCACCGCCCAAGTGTTATCACGCGTTAAACCTTGCATGAGCATCCATAAGAAGGGTTTTTATCATTTATGGCAGTAGTTGTGTTTCACTACACAGTTTTTGTCGCTAGGAGTTTCAACTGCTAATAAATGTCATCGTTTCGTTTGGCACATGTTGAAAAATGCTATTAGACACCATTGCTGTCAGCTCAAAGCACATTTACCATGTTACATGACCAAAATACCATGGATCAACATGCCAACTCTCACTCTATCTCATTACGATAAAGTGTTGGTCTCACTTGATCCCCAACAATGTTCTTATTTTTCTCTAGATTATTCGCTTGCTTACTCCTGATTAAGTGGGGCCCACACTTTATCATTGTGTGATAGATAGAGGTTATATGTGGGCCTACAGATAATTTTTGTCATATAACATGGTCAACAAGTTTGACCTTACGGTAATGGTGTCTAATGGCATTTTTCAAGAAGCATCTAACTGAACAATGACATAATTTAGGTGTCAAAGGGCATCTTCAATGCTGACACGCAAATTTGCTCCGGCATCCGTTCACGGATAGGGTATCAGTTCACGGACACTGATGACGGAGGCCGCCATCCAACGCTGCCCGCATGCATTTTAACAACTATGTGAACTAATGGACGAAATTCGTGCAAACGCAACGGATTTTTACATAAACCGGGCGAAATTCATGCAAACACGGCGAATCTTCATCACAGTTTGAATAGAAAATAGCACAAATCATTCATACGTAGCATACAAATATGTCTAGCACAACAATGTCTCAAATTCGATGAGATTAACCGGATGCCCAACAATTTTTCATCAGCGGATCATGTCGTCCACACATACTACTCCTTCGGTTTCATCCAATAGTTTGTACTTAAACGGGCTCCATCTATCCTGTGGTACATCATGGTAACGCGTGCGGGTTACATGATGTGTAGACCAACAATGGGTGAATGAATGATTTAAACTAGTTGAGCAAGAAGAAGCAAAACTTACGATCTCCTCCTCTGCCGCGTGCAATGGTCACCTTGCCTCCAGCTTACCAACCACGTGACAAAACTTGATGAAGCTGATCTGAATAGTGTACCAGCGATACGATAACAGCCTCACATTGCGTTCTTGAATGATGTGCATGTCGTAGGGCGCAATGTGCTTTCATGCGTGATTCATGCACTTGCTACCAGAAGGTCCCTCCTATGCCCCTGCCTACGAAATCCGCGGATATGGCCAACCACGCATCGCACAACAGCTCATCCTCCATGGTCGAGTACCCTGTCATCCTTCATACTTTGAAACAACGACATGGCATCCTTTGATCGAACACATGTCGGGCGTGGTGTCCGCCATGGAGGTCGTCCACCGGGTGGGGGGTGTACCTGGGTACAAATGGCTTCAGGGTGGACAATACCGTCGTAAAGGCGAGCTGGCGCATCAGTGCTGGCTGCGGATGTCCGACAATGTCCCTGTTACGGCCGGAGAGGTACAACGACGGTGACGGAGGTGGAGGGTGCGGATGCAAAGTAAGGGAGAGAAGGGGCGGAGTAGAAGAAAATGAGACCGGGCTCCGGTGCCGCAGTCCTACGTGACTGTTGTCCGGACTCCCCCTCCCTCCCTCCCCCTCCCCACACACTTTGCCTGTCCACTATACGGGAGAAAGTAGTCCGGACAATCGAGCGGACCAATACAGGTCCACATTGGATGGCACAACACGTTCAGACCATGCAATCCAGACGGTTGCGGGCGGTTAGGGAATCGGCGTTGGAGATGCCCTAATAGCATTTGAGCAAACATCTCATATAACGATGAAATTTTAAACAGTTGTAACTTCTAATGACCAGACCGAGTAGTGCAACACGGCAAGGCTCGGAACCTTTCGAGCCCATTCACTTTGGGTCTCGTCACGACTTGCGAGTGCATGGCTCGTGGGCTGGACGAAAAGCTCGAAGCTCGCAAGCATAATGAGCGCTCGATAGTTCGGCTCGTTTTGGATCATGCTCGTTAGTTAATGAACCAAACCGAACATTATTTTTTTTGCTCGTTAAGATTAACAAGCTTAACCAGTGAGCAAACAAGTTTTACGAGCTAACTCGTTTAACTCGCTAATTTTCAAAAGTTTAACATGAGGTCCCTAGTTCAAATCAGCGCACTAACAAAAGAATTGCTAGTTAGCCCAACCTAGGGGCCTAGCACCCAGCCCACTTCGGCACTTTTCCTAGACCTGGGAGCTAGCCGTCAGGAGACCCTAGAGTCACCCAGGAGCCAGCCGCCAGGAACCGGACATCCTTGTTTAATTTCGGCCATTGTAAATTTTTGACGGGATCATGATATTCTTCTGCGTTGTTTATTATCTTGATATCCTTGTTTAATATATGCTATTGTGAATTTTTTTATGGATCATGAGATTCTATGGTGTTGTTTATTACCTTAACGAGCACTCGTAAACACTCATGAGCGTAACGAGCCCATAACGAACCAAACTGAACAGAGGTTTTAGCTCATTAATACTAACGAGCTCAATGATAATGAGTTTAATGATAATGAGCTGAACGATCCGAGCAGCCAGTTAATCCAGCCCTAGTCGTCGGTACTAGCTTCATGTAGTACGACTGCTGTTAGCTGGGTAGAGGTAAGCCAAAGAGGTTGCCTGCCTGCCTGCCTCTAAAGTGCTTGGCTAGAATTGTAGCCATGGCGCGTAGCTCGGCAAAGAACGTCAGCTACGTACGTGAACAGAGCTAAGCCACTGGCGCCGCTTGTCATCGTGCACATAAATGCAAAGCTGCACGACAGTCGACAGGGGTGGCTTTCCTTGGATCGCTTCGCGGTGTCCGCGTCTCCGGCCCGCCGGCACGTCCGCGAGCCGGCCGGCGCGCAGCCGTGCGCGGGCACGTACGTGTCTATGCCCGCCAAGTGTCGCGCCCCTCTTGCCGCGGCGACGGCCGGGCGACGCCAGTGAATGGGGAGACCGTGGGGAGTGAGCTGTGCTTGGACCTTAGAGAGAGCTAGTGCTGCCATTCCGCGAGCGAATCATCTTTCAGTAGTGCAGAGACTTGAGAGTTGCATCTGCCCACGCGCGCGGGCGGCATGTACTGGCCATGGCCATTGCACTGTCGTAGCTTGGGAAACCGAGCCGTCGCGCCGCGCCGCATGATGGGCGGGTACCTCCCGCTGCTGCCAAAACTGTGGTATGGAGCCTGCCTGATGGATGGGTCGCCGGAGCCATACCGATCGGGATCGCCACCGGAACGAAACTATTGGTGCCCGGCTCCGGCTTGCGTCTAATCAATTCCTCACACTGTTGTAGAGCTTCCGGACCGGAATCCTGTCGCCGCAGGCTGATGCCGAAGCTGTTGCAACGTACTCCAGTGAACGTACGTAGACGTACAGTGTACCTACCAGCTGTAGTAAATCGTACGTACTCTACACAGTGAGCATCGGCACGTGCAGTATAACAGCATAGGGTCGATACCATCCACGGCGCTACCGCTAGTAGTGCGTAGAGCACATACTGTGATTTTTTTTCCTCCAGATAATGGACGAAATAGTAGAGCCTAACGACCGGCCTACCAGATGCGTCTGCCTAGACCGGAGCAGTAGCAGCGATGCCGATGCACAGTGATGGACTGAAATGAAATTTGTACACTGGCTACTGCTTTAGTCGCAGGCTGGAATGAGTCGGAACCTGGCAACAACCAACTCTGGCCTTTGCACTGTCGCATTGGGCTGAGCCCAACCGACCCAGATCCAGGCTCTCTCTTTCTCCTCTCTCCTTTATCACTGGCCTTCCACTGTCCATGAATCTGTTCATCGCCGTTGGCTCACCGGCTCACCGGCTGACCGGCAGAAGTTCTTTTCCATTATGTTGAAAAGTCCACGCGACATGCTTCTGGCCCTCCTGCATGCGTGGCTACACGAGTCGAAATTTCCCACGAAGACACATGCACAGGAGAGCGTGTCAGCGCGAGAGCGTTGCACAGAATACGTACTTCGCGCGAGCCAGCGACACCGTGAGAGGCGCATGCACGAGCCCACGGCCACGTGCCGACCCAGGGACGGAGCGTGAGCGTGACTCACCCGTACATGTCTCCTCCGTCCAACACATCAGCACTGGCAAAATTCTATCGTGATCGGTGCAGCTAGTTTATGCGTGACTAGCTTAGCTGCACGACGCTAGGCGCAGCGCAACAGTGTCATCGTGATCATCGCGGTGCATGCATGCATGATCGATCGAAGCCGATATACTAGCTGGACTGATCGATCAGAGTCCAGAGCGTTTTACATGAGGCGCAGAAAAGCTGGCCGGGCTAGCTCTAGCTGAAAGGGAGGCCAGGGGTGACAATACAGACGTGTCAGTCAGGGCTCAGGCTGCTGCTGCTGCGGAGATAAGGGCGTACGTACGTATGTACACTGTTTTACTGTGGAAATATAAAATACAAAGAATATACACCTCGACAAGACAGCACGGCTTCGTCTCTTCCTCCGGCTTGAAGAGGCGGGCCCCACGCTAGCTAGTCTATACCAGCGGCCGCTACTCCTCCGCGCCGGCGCGCCCGCCCACCGCCTGTTCTCCTGTCTCTCCTGCGCTTGCAACCGGGGCGCAAGATCTTCTGCGATCACTGTTGCGCACTGCATTCACGGCCCTCGGCGCGATCGGAGATTGCTCTCCTCTCCCATGGTGCTGGAGCAGGAGCTCAGGCCAACTCCAGCGCGTGACCCATCTCATCCGGCCCCATCCGTTTAGTGCAAAACGAATAAACCAGACGGTCTAGCGCGTGACAGTTTGGACTCACCGTCCAACATAAATACGCACGCGCGGTCGGCCTCACCTGTCATTCGCCCAGGCGAACGGTCGCCGTCCTTCTTAAATGGGAAATCGTGGACCGGTTACAGTCCACACTCCCCACTCCAGCCCGCGCTGCCTCCTTGAAATCCGACACTCCCAAACCCTAGCTCTCCATCTCCCTTCATCGATCTCATCGGCCGGCTGCCAGGCAGCCATGGGGTGGTGGAACACCGGCCGCAAGGGGACACACGACCACGAGGTTGGCTCGTCCTCGGACTGTCGCCGCCGCGGCGTAAAAAATGAGCCCGCCTCACCACCACGGCATGCCCCACAGAGGGCCCCCGCGTCGCCCACGTTCTCCATCGCCCCTACGATCACCGGCGAGTGCTACCGGCACTACATCCACACGGATGTTTGCCGTCGTTATTGGGAGACGAGGACGCCGCTCCCCTGGAGCGACGTTCACCTCTCCAATAACTGGCATCTCTTCACCGACTGGGTTGCGATCCCGCCGGTCCCGACGAGCGGCTGTGCGTGCCGCGAGGAGATCGAACGCCGCCGCCACCTCCTGCCAGACGACCTCTACTACGACCCCAGGTACGCCATCGACTCCGACCTCTGGGACACGTGGTTTCGGGATGAGCACGACATGCGGCGCGCGTCCTTCTTTTGTCGGCACCTCATCAGGGCCGCTGCGGCCACGTGAGCACAGCGCGCGTGCTCCACGCCCTTCTCACGTGCGCGCACGTAGGGTGGTGCGCGGCATCACGCCGTCGCCGTCGCGTCGCCCTCTTCGTCGCCACCACCACCTCCTCGCATGACAGAGAAGGAGGAGGCCCAGCTCCTTCAACGTGTCATGGAATACTCCATGAACACGCATGATGAGTGCTAATGGGAGGGCCTGGAGACCATGATGGCCCTCTATGCTGCCGGCGACGTGGCCGTGCTGGAGCTGGAGGAGGTGATGGAGGAGCAGCCAGTCGCCGCGTTCCACCCGGGCCTGGTGAGCCAGCGGTGGAGCTGGTCGTGCACGGCCACGAACGTGGCCGACGCCGTGGGGGCGTGAACTGGTGCCCCATGCCGCCGCGGTCACCGGAGCGCGATGACGTCAATGGCAACGCGTGAGAAGAGGGAGACGACCACGGCAGGAGCGTGCGGGTGGCGGGTTTTCTTTTGTTTTTTATGTTAATTATGTCTATGTGAACCGTGGAACGCAGCCGTTCTGTGGCCGTGATGTTTAATTATGTTCTTATGCTTTATGTTTGCATTTATTTTATTTTTTCCGGCATTTTATTTTAGTTTTTGCGTTTTTTTATCATGTCCACCCCGGACATGATTTGGGGTGCAGCCGCACGTTGGGTGCACCGACACGGCAACGTCCCCAAGCGGACATGGGCAACCCCATTGCCGCCCCAAATGGACGAAAGCAGGGCAAACGGACGTCCGGATGGGGTCGTGCACTGGAGTTGTCCTCACAGGCAAACGAGATCGGCTGACCGCACATTGCACAGTTAGTGTTACAGGGTTGTGGACTATACTTGAAAAATATTTCCCCTTCCTCCCTGGCCACTCGCACGGGCGGCTCAGGAGCAAACCCTAGCCCTGCAAGCCCCTCCTCCCTCTACTTCCCTGGCCACCGCCGTTGCCGGTGGTGGTGGCGGCGCCCGGCTAGCGAGGTCGATGCGACTCGACCGGCCTTCCTCACGTGGGCGAGCGGTGTCAAGCGGGCGACACGGTGGGTCTTTCCGGTGCAGTGGAGTGCCCATGGTGAGGCGGAGCACGGTCTAAAGCTCACAGAAGAGGTTCCGTCTTGGGAGGCCATGGTTGCGGCACGGGTGGGCCATGGTGGCAGTGGCCAACGGATCTTGACAGGAAGAGTCTACGCGAGCGGCGGCCGAAAGCCACTTCGGTGGTTTGGCTGCGGGGTGTGTCTTGTGCTGACACCGACGTGGGAGATGGCGGAGGTGTAACAAAAGGACCAATATTGAAACTATCAGAAACAAACATAGGGATAGTGGCAACACTAGCACCTAGATCACACAAAGCATTGAACTTATGCAAACCAATCTCAATCTTAATAGTATGTTCAAATATATTCTTGTATAGGAGGTACCTTACCATATGGCTTCTTTCTTTCATCATCCAACTCATGTAACTTAGCTGCAACATGATCAACAAAAATATTATATGCTTCATCATTTGATACTTCAGGTAGTGGGTGTTTCGTTGCTATCATTTTCAAGAAGTCTACAACTGTATATGTATATTCTGGCACATGGCTCTTGTCAAGCTCTTCTGCATTTTATTCGCTACTTCTCATAATCTTGATGTCTTCAACTGGGTTATATTCCCCTTTACCTGCAAACTTGGCTAGAACCAAAGTTTGACTCTATGCAATTTTAGCCACTTGTGCTTTCATGCTTTTAGTTCTTCCATCTAGAGCCCGCACATCGTTAGTGAGTCCAGCAACCTTACCGGTCAATTGACCAAGTAAGTTATCTTGAACGAAAATATTTTCAGAGCTTTCATTTTGCTCACTTTGACAATCAATAAAAAAAATAGAGTTTCCTCCAAAGTATTTCTATTAGCATTGTTCATTCCATTAAAATTGTTAGGTGCTTCATTATTATTAGGATAAAGCAATCTAGGAGCATACCCATTATTTTTCCACTTTGGATTGTAGCTATTACGAGCAATGAAATCGACATCTTGTAATAGCGTTTATGTTTACCTCTTATTTACCTTTCATGTCAGAGATGAGTTCATCAAGTTTAGTGGTAAACTATGTATTATTTTCTTCAATATCATTAACTCTTTGGTAGCCCTCTCAACGTGCCATTAGGTAAGGTTCTCTCGCATATCATCTAGCAAATTTTTAGCTTCAGGAATTGGCTTTCCATAATAGTTCCTCCTGCAGCAGTATGAAGCATTGTTTTCGACAGGAGTTAAGGCATTATAGAACACATGAAGAATTAACCATTCTTCCATTTCATGGTTAGGACGCCTCCTTCATGCGATCCCTTGAAAGAGCTAGTGTCTCACGATCTTCCTACTTAAAACTTGTTATTTGTGAATGCGGATGCACAAATTTTGTAGGTGGGCAAAACTTATATAAAAACTTACCACAACACTCAGTCTATGAAGTTATACTACCTCTAGGGAAAGGTAGAAGCCACTCTTTAGCTTTTTCTCTCAAAGAGATAGGAAATAGATCTAACTTCGAAACTCTAGAGTCGTAAACCCTTATGCGTGTCATGTTACACAATTTAGAAAAAATTATGAAAATGCATGCCCACATCTTCAAAGCCTTGAAATTGGTCTTGTTGAACGATAGAGACTAAATTCAGTTTAATCTCATACTCAACGACCACAACATCAGGTTGTGCAATTGGTCCACGCATTAAACTATTGGTAGGAGCAACAAAGTTTGCAAGATTATGAGCCTTGTAATCTTTTTGGGTTTTCTAGTGACAACACCTGCAACTAAAAGTAAACTAAAATTGAAACAAAACTCTAACAAACACTCCTGACACAAAGACTATGCACACAAATCCTCCCTGGCAACAGCGCCAGAAAAGGTTTGATTAGTACCTTTAGTGTACTAGTAAAGGATCAGAAAGGATTCTTGCCCTTTTCTTCAGAGGTGACCCTGGGTTATCGAACTCATGAGAGAAAGGAGCCCTTGAAGTCGGAGTTTTTACCAAGCTTTTGCAAGAGTATTAATTCTAGCTTTTGACCGAATAAAAATCAACTTCAATCTCAAAACACTTATAATAAAAATAGACATGGGTATGAGGACTTTCCTTACAACATATATTTTTCAACAGGATTCTCATGATATTAATTTGTGCTCTGGAAGTTATCCACCGTGTTGTGCTTGCAATGTATTGAGGTGGAGGATGTGTCCAAATTACGTCTTGACCAGCATGCGTCCTGCATCAAGAGTCAGTTGTCCAAACGGAAGACCCTATCCATCATGCGGGGTGTTAACCAGGGGATCAATCGTAGTCCTTTCAATAAGTAAGAGTGTCGAACCTAACGAGGAGCAGAAGAAAATGACAAGTGGTTTTCAGTAAGGTAATTTCTGTAAGCACTGAAATTGTCGGTAACAAGTAGTTTGATAGTAAGATATTTTGTAACGAGCTAGTAATGGTAACGCGTAACAAAAGTGCAGCAAGATAGCCCAATCCTTTTTGTAGCGAAGGACATGCCAAAATGATCTCTTATAATAAGCAAAACGTTCTTGAGGGCACACGGGAATTTCATCTAGTCACTTTCATCATGTTGCTTTGATTCATGTTCACTACTTTAATAATTTGATATGTAGGTGGACCGGTGCTCGGGTGTTATACTTACTTGAACAAGCCTCCCACTTATGATTAAACCCCTCGCAAGCATCCGCAACTATGAAATAAGAAATAAGATAATGATCTAACCATAGCATTAAACACATGGATCCAAATCAGCCCCTTACGAAATAGCGCATAAACTAGGGTTTAAGCTTCTGTCACTCTAGCAACCCATCATCTAATAACTACTCCATAATGCATTCCCTTAGGCCCAAAGATGGTGAAGTGGCATGTAGTCGACGTTCCATAACACCACTAAGGGAATCACAACATACATATCATCAAAATATCAAACAAATATCAAATTCACATGATTACTTGCAACATGACTTCTCCCGTGGCCTCAAGAACAAGGACAACTACTCATAAATAATATCCGTGCTCAAGATTAGAGGGATATTAAATAGCATAATGGATCTGAACATATAATTTTCCACCAAATAAACCATCTAGCATCAACTACAAGATGTAATCAACACTACTAGTCACCCACACGTGCCAATCTGAGGTTCTGTTACAAAGATTGAACAGATGAACTAGGGTTTTGAGATGAGATAGTGCTGTTGAAGATGTTGATGAAGATTAGCCTCCCAAAGATGAGAGGGGTGTTGGTGATGACGATGGCTTGGATTTCCCCCTCCGGGAGGGAAGTTCCCCCGACGGAATCGCTCCGTCGGAAGGCAAAAGTGCTCATGTCCGAGTTCCGCCTCGAGATGGCCGCGCTCCTCCCGGAAGTTCTCTCCTTATTTTTTTCTAGGTAAAAAGACCTTAAATACCAGAAGATGGGCACCAGAGGTGGGCTAGGGTGCCCACTACCCACCAGGGCGCGCCTGGAGGGGGTGGCGCGCCCTGGTGTTTTGTGGCCAACTAGCTACCCCCCTCTGGTAGTTTTTTCTCCAGTATTTTTTATTTATTCCAAAATAATTTTCGTCAAATTTCAGCTCATTTAGAGATGTGCAGAATAGGTAACTCTCACATAGCTTTTTCAGGTCGAGAATTCCAGCTGCCGATATTCTCCCTCTTTGTGTAAACCTTGCATATTATGAGAGAAAAGACATTAAAATTACTCCACAAAGTGTTATAAAACATAAAAACATTATAAATAACAATAGAAAAATATGATGCAAAATGGACGTATCACGGGGTTGCCCGGTAATTAAGATATAAATCAAACAAAATCATCGGTCGTTTAATGAATAAACCTCTTGTATCCCTAATGATAGGATTCATGTTACCATACTAAACCTTTCTTTCACTGTTGTTCAGAAGAACACTTCACGGTCTTTTTGCCTTAGCCTCTTCCTAGCTTACTCTCCATGATTCCGGGCACCTGCAGGGACAAAGAATATGAACAAGACAAGAGACAATTATGAAGCAATTTTATGGCACATATTTTTTTAGAAAAGGAGGATGTACCCCCGGCCCCTGCATCTTGATGATGCATGCAATCATATTATTAATTATTCACAAAGTCCATACAAGATGATACATCAATAAGCCAGAAGCCACCATCTTGGCAACGTTGTTGCTACTCCTTACCCCTTGATGAAGACGTGCCGAATATGTCTGGGCCTAATACCAAACAGACATCGCACCAAAGCCTAACATCTAAAGCTGGGTGTCCCATCCAAGCCACTACTTGGATTGAGTCCCACACCGGTCAGGCACACTCCCAGTGAGCACCGCACGCTGCAAGGGCCGTCACCTCCATCTTCTCTCGGGCCATCCTCATAGCAGAACTGATGCACCAACCTTGCCAGGCCTCTCTGCCATCAATGTCACCACCCAGACAGCTTCCTCCTCCTGCGCGAGTCCATCTCCAACGTGCCCATCGTCGAACCTCCGTAGCGCCATGCCGTCGGGATCCGCCGTCGGCCTTGCGGTAGATGTAACACCGCTCCTCCAATAGTCCCCTCCAACCAGCACTTGCTCCAAAACGATGCCCCCAAGAGGGGGAACGACACCAAAGGCGCCGTCATTGGCCGATCTAGGAGGCCCAGATCTAGGGTTTCCCCCGGAGCATTCCGAGCATGATGACGCAAACTGCAACGACGATGCCTCAACAAGGAAACGACATCGGAGACGCCGCCATGACCGAAGTCGGCGCGATTTTCATCGGCAGCCGCGCCACCAGGCCGTGCACCTCCGACATCGCTGGTCCCTTGAACCTGAGCAAACTCCAAAAATGATGCCCTCAAGAGGGACTACGACGCTAAAGCACCGCCATCGCTCGATCGCAATGAGATCTAGGGTTTCCCCTACAGTTGCCCGCGGTGTCAAGGACCCAGACAAGGGCGTCTCTGCCCAGTTGCCAGCGTGTCGTACCCGCCATCGCGTCGTCCGCATCCCGGCGACCATGGCCGGTAGCCAGCCACCGGGCCTCACAAACATGCCCAACCACCAACGGAGCCCGCCGCCGCACCCTGTTCAGCCGCTGCACGTACGTACCAGGAGCACCGGCCGACGACATCCACCCGCAACCACCGCCGTCCCCTCCACCTCAGAGCTCGGCGACGTGCGCCTAGGCAGCGTCGCGTCGTCGGCCACCACCCGATCCCCAGTTCCAGGGGTGACGATGCCCTAAGAGCCGCGACCCGCCGCCGCCAGATCCGAGCGGGCTTTGCCCGGGGATGTGTTAGGCGGCGACGGATGGGTGAACGCCGGGAGAAGGCCTTGCGCCGGGGGGTGAAATGCCCCGCCCAAGTCGCCCTGGAGGAGGACGACGCGGGGGCTGATCCTATTTTCCTGGAGTAGGTTACTCCGTGGTGCGATTTATTTTATGGCACACATATGTGACATTAATTCAAAGTACTTTGATTGACCCCTCTAACAAGTACTCCCTCTGTAAACAAATACAAGATGTTTTGGAGACTTGTGTATACTACACAACTCTCCAAAACGTCTTGTATTTGTTTACATAGGTAGTACATCGGTTTGTAAATCTATGCCTCAAACCATGGCCTTACTGAACAACTCACATATGAAAATCAGATCACAAAGAGAAACCATTGAAGAACACATCATGAGGATGGATAGTTTGATAATATGTCTTAAAATAGATGCTAGATGTGATGCCTGATTACAAACTATGTCTAGTTGGATGAATGCTACGGTGGTGGAGATGGTGGCGGCTATGGAAATTTAGATGGGAAATGACGGCGGTTAGGATTGTTATAGATGATGAAGATGGAGGTTTCGACGATCTTCTTTGGTATTTCGAGCGTTGGCCCGTTCATGGTATTTGTAGCGTTGGATCAGAGGGCGCCCCTGGCAGGCCATACAACCGCACATACGAGCACGTGTAGTCGTATGGAACGTCATCATTTTGGTGCGCTTCCACTTGATCTCCTTAATCTCCTCTTTATTCATTTTCATGTATTGGCTTGATTTCGTTCATAAATAGCTCATTTCAAGTGAAAATAAAATAAATATACTCCCTCTGTTCTTAAATATAAGTCTTTTTAGAGATTTCAATATAGACTACGTAGGAATGCATACAGACATAGTTTAGAGTGTAGATTTCGCTCATTTTACTCTGTATGTAGTCCATATTGAGATCTCTACAGAGACTTATATTTAGGAACAGAGGGAGTAGGATATTTGAAATTCTTTGCATTTATTAGTGTTTAATAGCAATATTGGCGCGGATCTCTCGGTTTTAAATAACTTGGTTTAAACTCAAGTTTGATGAGCGTTAAAATAACCATATAAATGCACATCTTATCTTTATGAGCACTATCGAGGTGCTGAGCTGATATTACTTCTCAAGACTGACAAAGTTGTCATAGACCTTTTTGTAGTCGCGGGAAGAACGTCTCCTTTCCATCAACGTACATCGTCGAAATGCCTGAAATAAATTTAGAGAAATATGACCATATATATTTAAATCCTAATGGGTTGGTTCTATCACAAGAAATCTAGCTATCTGAGGTACCGCCAGTTAGTTGTTGTTCAACCGTGTGACAAAAATTTCATCAACGGATTGATTTCCACGCGAAACCACGAGGCCGAGCCTAAAACAAGCAGGAGACTAAAATGAGAAGGAGACGACACGGGAATGAGCCAGAGGTTTGGAATGTGGGGGCACGGGTGGAAATTCCTGAAGTGTCAAACAGTAGTGCTTTTTTTTACTTATAATAGCAAAAAAGGTCAAATAGTAGTCTTTTTATTAATGATGCGGTAGCCTGTTTTCTTTTTGGAAGACGCCACATGGTAGTATTTTTCCTTTTTGAGAATCCTGCCAAATAGTAGTCTTTTTTGTAGGGGTGCCACATTTTTTTGAGGGGTGCCAAAATTTTCTTTTGAGGGGTGCCAAATGGTAGTCAATCGGCAGATAGTGCACATCCCCGTTCCAACGTTAGAGCAACTCTAGCAGACCACGCAAAAAGGCCTGACTCGCAAAATAACCACCAAAATGTGGGTCGGCGCGAAAAATCCTACCTGAACAGACCCTGCAAACGCGGCCGGCCCACAATAGTTTTTTAGGGACGTGGGACAATCTTGGCCCCAACCCGCGAATACGCGGGTTTCCCCCTCGCCCCTGTGGTGCCCCGCATCTCAGAGAAGTGGTTGGCGGGAGGGACATTTCAGCCCGCGCGCCTTTCCCCGTCTCCTTCCGCCGCCCGCCCGCCTTTGCTTCCGCCCGTGCGCCGCTGGCGATTCCGGCCAAATCTGCGGGCGGAATCGCGCCGCGGGGCCGCCCCTCACCCTACAGCGCCGATATGCTGCATCGACCCCCTGGATCCGACGAGAAGAGCCGCCCCTCTTCACTGTCACCGTCGGGGATCGACCGCCGTCGAGCCCGTCCCTCGTCGCCGCCCGGGACCACCCGCCACACAAGCCGTCAGTTAGTGTTTGTTTTGTGATATTTGCGAGCGGTATGCATAGTTGATTGGCGCGACGTGCGATTCTTATCCATGTAGATGGAATTGAGCCCGTGCAAGAAGTTCTTGCTCTCTGATTCATCCGATTCAGACGACTCGGATGTTGAGACCATGCCTGCGACCTTCTCGACAACAAACATTAGTGATGGCACTTGTCGTGAAGGAGCACGAAGACGAGAACCGGAAGAGGTGGCGAGGATCAACCGTCGGGCGTCTTTGCATTCCTCGGAATCGCCATCTTGGGAACGAGATGTTGATGCAAGACTACTTCACAGAGAATTCAACATATCAACCGCACCTCTTCCGGAGAAGATACCGAATGCGCCGATCCCTCTTTGTGAAAATTGTTCAAGCTTGCGAGGCAAATTGCCGGTATTTTACTCAAATAAGAAATGTTGCGGGCTTAAAGGGATTTAGTGCATATCAAAAAATCTCCGCAGCTATGCGGGTGATTGCATATGGCGTTCCGGCTGCCGATGCCGATGAGTACCTTTGCATTGGTGAAGATACTACAATTGAGTCAATGCGTAGATTTGTAAAAGTGATCATCCATGTCTTTGGTCCTGAGTATCTTCGGGCACCCAACGAGGATGACACAAAGAAATTGATAGCATCTAATGAGAGGAAAGGTTGGCCTGGCATGCTAGGTAGCATTGATTGTATGCATTGGACTTGGAAAAATTGCCCAAAGGCATGGCAAGGAATGTATTGTGGCAAGTTTCGTGATGCAATAATTGTGCTAGAGGCCGTAGCATCCGAGGATTTATGGATTTTGTATTGCTTATGCCGGGCATTCTCAATGATATCAATGTGTTGCAACGGCCTCATTTGTTTGCTAGACTTGCTAGTGGTGATGCTCCTGCTTGCAACTACATTATCAATGGACATTAATACACAAAAGAGTACTATCTTGCCGATGGTATATACCCTCCTTGGTGCACCTTTGTCAAGAGCATCAAAGATCCCAAATCTAGAAAACATTGTGAATTTGCAAGGGTGCAATAGGCAGCCCGAAAAGACATTGAAAGAGCATTCGGGGTTTCACAATCTAGGTTTGCCATTGTTCGTGGTCCTGCTCGTTTTTTCGATAAGAGAACCTTGAAAAATATCATGACATATTGTGTTATCCTTCACAATATGATTCTTGAAGATGAGAGATGAATGAATTTGAAATTCCTCTATGACAATGTGGGTAGCCCTGTCAAACCAGCTAGAGACCCTAACCGCATTAGAGCTTTTTTTCAGACATATAAGGAGATTGAAAATGCAAACACACATTTTCAACTTCACGAGGATCTCATTGAGCACCATTGGCAAAGGGCTGAACACTAACTCATTTTTGTATTCATTTGTATTTGTATCCATGATAAGAAGTTTGCTTCGGTGATTTGAATAATTATTTATAATATGGATTATTGTTGTATTATGTTGATATTGAATAATTATTTAGTTTGCTTCCGTTTGTTGTATTATGTTGGATTTGATATTTGCGGGCCAATGGGATGCGGGATGCAGCGGCGCAAGAGCAAACCCCGCAAAGCCGACCCGTAAAAAAAACATATTCCGTGAATATACTTTTATACGGGTTCGTTTAGGGGGTATGCATCTGCTGCTGTCCGCGCCGGCCCGCAAAGGCCATTTTCCGCGAACTGCAAACGCGTTTTGCGGGCCGGCGGGATGCGGGATCTGCTAGAGATGCTCTTAGTTCTCTAAGTGGGCCGGCCCATGTAGCTTTTTCTTTAGTTTTCCAATCGGGTTTTCTCTGTTTTTTTCTTCTTGGGTGTTTTTTATATTGCTTTTTAATTATTTGTGCATGGTTTTCTTAAAAACAACAACATTTTTTATACACAATATGTGAATACTTTTAAAGTTTATGAATAATTTCTAAAATTGTTACTATTTCAAACTACTATTTTAAATTTGTAAATATTTTTTAAATCATGATATTTTTTTAATGGGCGAAGACTTTTCTATCTAGAGATGATACCCACGCGATGTAGCGGGAATGAATGCAATCATTTCTATGAGATTTAGCGGTATGAGAACTGAAACTCGAGCCATATACCTTAATATATTTGGTTATTGTATAGTTGTAAAAATATATTCAATATAAGAACATGGAAGATTCATATTAAGCTGGGTCTTTTCTCATGCAAAATGGCATAGTGAGTTGGTATAGTTGCATGTTGAGAGAATTAAATTTAGCGGGGCATGCATTATGACATGATGAGTTGGCATAGTTGCATGTCGAGATAATTGAGTTAGTGCATGCCAACTATTTAGGTATGTATGATTTTTTAAAAATATTTAAAATCAATGACTTTTTTAAACATTTGTGAGCATTTTTAAATACATGGTTTTATTAAACCACGAACCATTTTCCCAAAATGCGTGAACTTTTACAATATTCATACAGTATTTCAAATTCTTGACCTTTTTAAATTCACATATTTCTAAATTTGAACAGTTTTAAAAATTAATGAACATTTTTTAAAATCACAAATATCTTTTGTTTCCACCAATTTTCTCTAACTGAAAACAAAATCTATTCGGGTATTTTTTTTGACATAGCAATGCAACAGCAAAAAGAAAGCAAAGAAACACTCGTGAGCATGGGCAAGTCAGCAGGTGTGGGACCTAGCATCACTACAAGGCCACGACCCATGAGGGAGTTGCGAGCACTATAGCTTCGTTTTGCACCTGAAGCACTGATTAGGAGCCCACGACGCTTGAATGGAGAAGCTTGCATTGACATAAATAGTTGGTTGGACGAAGTTGAAGAGAATTGCTTGGCACGCCTCCCAAATCCCTAAACTGGGTGCATAATAGGAGGATTATTTGGATTGGGTGGGGCCATGGCTCACAAGCACACAATAGCCAAAACTCTAGAGAAATTGTACAAAAAGACATACCACATCATTAGACTAGAACATCAAGACGACAAATAAGGAAAACTAGAAAAGGTAAATATGACTACAACAATTGCCCTTGCTTGGTCAAACAAGTTACTCCAGTAGATCTCGATCAACTCACAATCTTGAGGTCATCGGTGCCCACCTTATCCGCTGCTAGAAGATCTTAGATGCAATTCTTGAGGGAACGGTTGCGACACTACAAAGCCACCGTCGTGCGCTTTTGTCTTTGCATGCGAGGGAGGGGGCACTTAGACACATAATACTAATTTTATCATGCGGGTAGACATAATCAAAATAGGCCCATTTTTAGACTTCCATATTGACCAAACTACCACATCAACTCTCGCAATACTTACACGTCTAACTTGCCAGGGTATGCTTTTAATCGGAGAGCTAATATTAAAGAAAACATGCAACTAGCTAGCTTATAATTAAAGAAACAAATGGTCTAAATCCTCAAAATTGTCATAGACAGAACACTTGTTGTCATGTCATTTCCATCCCCTCCTATTGAACACATATTTGGTATGAATATGGCTATTAGCAGCGAGGCAAAGAAATTATATGGAAACCATAAGAGACCAGATCACCCTATGAGGCAATTT
The DNA here is from genome assembly GCF_018294505.1 of Triticum aestivum. Classification (NCBI taxonomy): domain Eukaryota; kingdom Viridiplantae; phylum Streptophyta; class Magnoliopsida; order Poales; family Poaceae; genus Triticum; species Triticum aestivum. The sequence continues at coordinate 657,129,117 of NC_057800.1, read as the reverse complement.
GACAATTTGAATGGCCATGCTCATAGATTAAACATAGAATATACCCAATATTTTGAACCAATTTAAAAGTATTGTCATCATCCGTTAGCACCACAATTGGACATTGATCCTATAACTAATACCACTGCCCCCCCCCCCCCCCCCCACACACACGCGCGCGCGCGTGCACACAACACTGTATACAACTCTGGAGTCACATCTTTCTCCAAATAATTTGGCCATAATAATCCTACAGCTTGAAGTCAAATTAAAATGAGTACATACTTTCCATCCAAATGTATTTGATCAGTCCACAAGTCATCACAAAATCTAGTCATGTCACAATTACTAACAATTTTCTCAAAAATGAAGGAGAAACAAAATTTACTTTAATCAATCATTGCCAGAACACCCAAATCCCCATAATCTATAGGTTAACACATTGTGTGCCAGTTAATAAATGTTATTTCTGGATCTCTCCTAACAATCTTTTCCTAAGAAAATAAAATCTCCTACTAGGTCCCTTAGGTAGTTCACACGTGGACAACATATAGAAAGGAGCATTATTAAAGCTAGCTTTTAGATAGTATTTGCTAAAAAAACTTTTAGAAATAGTAGTCTACCCCCCATATAAATTTTATCTCCCGACCTAGGAACGCTATTTCCTTTCCACTTATTCTTAATTGAACATTTTCTGTAAAATTAAGAGGAGGATGGTACTACATTATATAATTCAACATGCTATAGCTTAATTGACTACATACTTTGTAAAGTGAAAAAAGAAGCTCGAGCCCTCTCTAGAGACTTTGGTGGTAAAATAGATGTTTTGTATGGAGGAGCATGCACATGTATAATCGTTTTTACACAGAACACATAGATTTATACAATTATTACAAAGGTAAATATATCAGTCAAGCCAGCCTGTGTAGAGTTAAAACGACCAGTTGACGAATTTCCTGAACTAACACGGCTAGAAGATATGCACCACAGCGGTACTATGCTTATGTGTCCACATTGATAAACGAATGGCCCTACACAGTAGGAGTACAATATTTTGGAATGGAGGGAGTATAAAACTTAAAGCTATACACATACAACATGTTTTCTGCTATTCGCCGAAGCGACGGAAAAGACTCGGACAGGTATGGCAACGCTGGCTAGGTTCCTCCTACATATAGCCCCAGGTACGTGGTTGCCATTCCTTCCGGCTTTCCGGCGCGGGGGACACGCATGGAAGATCACCCGGGCCCCGGCCTGTAGCAAGCGCGGATCGGGACGCTTTGTGGGGCGCAAGCTAGCTAGCTAGGCACAACACAAATACGCGCACCGTGTATACTTGTCTCCCGGGGACCGATACGAGGTTCGCCCCCCACCCCGACAAAACCCTCGGTCCCGTGGACGAACGCCCATGCGTGTACGTACTACCAGTCTACCACCCTTCCGTCTAGCCATTATACGTGCGTGAGGCCAACTCCACCGTGCGACCCTGTCCTGTCCGCCCTCGTCCGTTTAAGATAAAACGGACAAACCAGACCGCCCAGCGCGCGACCGCAAAACGGACATTTGTCCGCTTTGTGTCCGCTTGTGACCCATCCGCGGCTCAAATTTGTGCCGGTTTTGGGTGAAACAGACAACGCGCGGACGGGCGGGACGCGGCGCTTGTTCTCCCCTGGCCGGCCTGCCGGTGGGAGAAACCAAACCCCCCACGCCCATTTGGCGCCATTTTCCACAAACCCTCCCACGTCCCTCCCGCCCACCCCCTCTCTCTCCCGTCCATGGCCGACGCCCCGCCGAATTTCGGTGGCCTGGCCATCGACCCGCCCACAATGGTGAAGAAGAAGGCGGCCAAGGCGCCAAGGAAGCCGCGGTCGGAGTGCACGCCGGAGGAGATCGCCAAGTTGAACGCGGAATCGGCGAAGAGGAGGGAACGGAGAGCGGCCGTCAAGGTCAATGCCGCCGCGGCCAAGTTCGTCGCCCAGCGCAAGGAGCTGGAGGCCGCGCGGCGCAAGGCCTCTGCCGACGAGAAGGAGGACCTCCTCAACAAAGCGCACGCCATCCTCATGCTTGGCATGGGCCGTCCGGCCGGGTTCCCCGCAGCGGCCGCTGGCCCCGCGAGCACAAGCTCGTTGGTCGCCCGGTCTCCGCATTGCCAGTCGCCGACGTCGCGGACCATGCCCATGTCGCCCGGCTTTCCTCCGCCAAGGCACGACGGCCAGACCTGTTTCTCGGGGTCACCGGGTGTGGGCTTGTTCGCGCCGTGCCGCCGTCCACACCGCGTCCCGCGGCCGTCATCGACCTCAACGTCACGTCTGGGTCCAGCAGCGGCGGACGGGCGTCCGTCGAGATGCAAAGAAAGCAAGCACGGGCACCGTTCACGGGCACCATGCCGTCCCCCCGCGTCTTGTTTGACGGAATGCCAACACCAACGCCAACGGTCGACGACCCCTTCTACAACCAGTACATGGAGGACGTGATCTTCGAGGGTGGGCATGGCCGTGCCTACGACCCCGAGGAGACCCAAAGTCAGGATGGCCGCGCCCAGTACGTGCTCGATGAAGAGGCCGACGACTGTGCTGACTACGACCATGGTGACTCGTGGCATGAAGACGATGATATCTATGTCGAAGGTGACGGTGATGAAGAAGAAGGCAATGACGTTGATATTAGTGGCGAGCCATTGTTCATCGACGAGCTCACCCAAAGAGCGGAAGCACAAAAGAAGAGGAAGAGCATTCGCACGGGTTCATACACACAAGATGAGGACAAGTTGATTTGCCAAGTTTGGATGGAGATTAGCCAAGATCCGAGGATCGACGCACAACAAAAGGGCATTGTTTTTTTGGACGAGAGTCCACAAAACATTCCATGAAAGGAAGATGTTTGAGCCCTATCAATTTACAAGCAACTGTGGCATCGGCTCGATTCAAAAGAGATGGCTGTTCATCCAACAAGAGTGCAACAAGTATTGCACCGGATTTGAGAGCATTGAAGCACGGCCCGTGAGTGGTCTCGGCGTTGGGGACATGGTATGCTCTCCCCTTCCTAGCCCTTTCCTTGCTACGGCTATGACACTTCGGCCGTGTATACGTTTGCATGTTCACTTGTTGTTGATCATGTGATTTAGGCATTTTAATCTTTGGAGGCATTCAAGGCCCGGCACATTGACAAGCCATTCACTCTTACGCATTGTTGGACAATCATCAACAATTGCCCTAAGTTTAAGGACTGATACCGTGAACTACAAAGGAAGAGAGGACTAAAGACGACCAAGTACGCCGGAGATGGAGATGGCGAGGCCTTGAAGAGGCCGAGGGGCAAGACCAACTCCAAGGTTGATGAAATACGTGATGCCTCATCCATGGCATTGCATGACACTTTGCATGGCATGATGTCCCAAAAGGATGTGAGGGACGAGAAGAAGCGACAAAGCAACGAGGAGCAAATGAAGTAATACCTAGACCTTTAAAGAAAGAAGTTTGAGATGGAGGAGGCGGCCAAGAGGAGGAAGATCGACATGAAGGAGGCGGCCCGACAAAGGCAGCTCGATATCGAGGCCGACAACGTCAAGGCCATGCAGAGGCAGCTCGATATCGAGGCCACGAACGCCGCCACCAAAGCGAAGGAGGTGGCCCTTGCGATCATGAGCGTGGACTTGTCGAAGATGAGCGACAAGACGAGGGCCTGGTTCGAGGCCAAGCAGAAGGAGATGCTCGAAGCCGAAGGCCTAAACTAGGTCGTCCGATCGGCCGTGGCCGTTCTTTTTGAAGGCTGGCATGGGTGCCGCCCGCCCGCTGGGCCGCTGGCTGTGTGCCGACGAGAAAACATTCATTTTGGTGGCCGGCTGTGTTGCCGGCCGCTGGCTGCGTTGCCGGCGAGGACAACTATTCATTTTGGAGGCTGATTGTGTTGCCGGCCGCTGGCTGATGGCGGCAATGGACGTGTAGGCCGCTGGCCTGAACTAGGGCTTGGCATTTCAAATATATTTTTTGGTTTTTAAATAGACACGGACAGAATAAAGGCAAATGGATGCGGCCTCGCGCTGGGCGCACGGCCACCGCATCCCAGGACATGGCTAGACACGACCCTAAATTCCATCGCAAACGGACGAAATCCGGACGTCCGTTTAGGGTGTGGAGTTGGCCTGAGTCCCATCTAATAGCGGTCCATAGCGCCACAGAGAATGCACGTACGCACGCACACACGGTAGTACATTGTTGACAAACAAAGATGACAACAGTGCTTGCTTACCGTGCATGGCGCCACATGCACGGGCGACGGGTGCGACCGCTAGATTGTCCTACGTGCCCCGGTCGGACAGAAATGGCCCATCCACTGATCGGTGGACATGATTGGGCCATTGGCGTCTCAAGATCAGGGAGCGACAGCCACCCGCAATCATACAACTACAGTGCAACACGATGCATGCCGGGCTGCCGGAGACCATGTGAGTATGTGACCATGCATGCATGCATGCAATTATCGACGTCCTAACCATTACTTGTTGCAAATTAGCACCAACATCTTGCTACGTTAAACTTGCACGTACGGCCGGCGGAGAAGAGAACCTCCTTTGCTGGGGCGGTTAACTGCGTCGTGGTCTGCAGCTTTGGCAGGCGCTTGAGGTTGAGGGAGGCAGCAGCAAAAGCTAGTAGCTTTTACCTAGCAGCGCTGCTTGTCTTCTGAGTGCTGGTCTCTCAGTCTCACAAACACGAACATGCCGGGATATATGGAGTAATCAAGTTGAACAGCCGAGCCAGAGCAGAGCTCCCACTAATCAACCGGGTTTTGCTTGTGCAAAAGGCAAGAAAGATTCGATGGCGCTCCGGCCTGGGGCCTGCGGCATATGCATGTCAGGGCCACTTGCCGGTCCGGCCTGCCGGCCGGGAAGAATGACCGAAATATTTCTACCACTACTCGGTCGGTGTAGCTAGTTTTGTGGGGGTCCAAGTTACACCAGAAATGGCTTGGCGAATTTTTGCCCGATATAGCTACTGTTGGGCAGCCGGGGCAGCCGCTGGTGCTGGCACAGTGCAAGCGCTGCCTCGCATCATTCACATGGAGCACCACACACACTTGCCGCTGCCACGGTAGCATAGCAACAACGGACGCACGTACGTCCTCCTACGTGCATGCCAGACGACGCAGCGGCTGAGACATGACACAGAGGCTGATCTCTGCAGCATGCACTCGCAATTGTGAGGGGTCGGCCCCAGCGCTACCCACTTCAGTTGTGTCATCGACCTCGCCTAGTCTTCTCAACCTGTCCATCTGCACAAAAGATAATCATTCATTCATTCATCCATCCTTTTTCCAACGCTACCGGCCGGCCGGATCGATGTATCCAAATGATCGATCGAGGATCGATCTCTGTGTGCCTGCTCCTTTTGACGGTCTTCGGTTGTGACGAGCAGGTTTTGCAGTCTTGTTTTAATGGATACCCCTGCTAGTTCTGGACTACGCACGTCCAAATCTGAGCAAATTCATAATGTTTGCACGTACTGCTCATATTGTGTTTCTTACTCATCTGCGTCTGTGTTGGGTGCACACCCTGGAGGTGTTCCTTGGAGGTGTCTACTGTCTAGGACTGGTGCTTCTGACTGGTATATAAGGATCGAATGGATTCACGGAATGGATCTTGATATTTCATGTGTGGTGCGTACAGTGATATGGGAGAGCAGAGTGAAGAAAACTCCAGTCTGATCAGATGCTTCAGGCTCCTTTGATGCACATACAGCTTTTCTAACTCTTGAGCAGTTGAGCTGTGGAGAATGAGCATTTCTCCACTCAATTATACCTGACGACATATATGGGGAAGCACCAATTAATAGCTCACAGTGTATCTGCAGATCATAGATGTGCGACTCAGCATATCAAGCCTGGAGGTACAACTTTGGATGTAATTGAACAAGCTATGTAACATAAAATAGCAAGGTAAGGTACTTTAGTAGTATGCGCACAAAGATAATCTCGTAAAACAAAACTGGCATGGATGTAAAAAGTTTTTTTTTTTGATCAGGAAGAAACAATTCACATCTCGCAAAAAAAAAGAAACAATTCACAATTTTTCTCTTTCCTACCTATTTTCCTCTATGCATCGGGGTATTTTCTATTCATCGAACATCATTGCGGTACAAAGAACCCTAGAAGTAAAAAAATGCATCCATGTCTATAGAGCAAGTAGCGACAACTACAAACATTGGAGTGAGCCGAAGGCTCACCGCCTTCATTGCCACTCCCTCAGCGAAGCCGGGCAAAACCTTGTTGTGGTAGACAATCCGGGAAGTCATAGTGATAAGACTCAAAGGACCAGTGCATCAGAACAAAAATCATCTCTGGTGAAGAGAAACGCAGATCGGAAAGATTCAACCTATAGGCACACGAACGTAGATGAATGAATACCGGATCCATTGAGATCCACCAAAACGAATCCTACAAGACCCGCTAAAGACACACCTCCAGATACCCTTCGACGACGCTAGACGCACCGTCTGGACTGGGTCTAGGCGGGGAGCACTTTATTCCATTTTCAGGGAGCCGTCACCGTCCCGCTTTTCTAAGCAGGACACAAATCCTAAAAAAAATTAAAAAACTAAAAATAGAACAGGAGCCCTACCACCAGCAAGAATTGGGTACCACCATGCCTTCATGGCCCTAAGGCCACATGAGGCGAGGTAGATCAGCGGCAGCGCTGGCAGGGGGCCTGGAAACCCTAGTTGCTGGAGTCGCTCATTGGGAGGAGGAGGAAAGTGATTCACTCTCTATGTGCTTGAGAGTATGATTCATGTATTCCATAATTTGCCTCCGACAACTTGTATTTTTTTCTTAGGAACTGGTCGATTGGAATTCACCACAAATTAAAGTACATAACCCTCATCAAGGACATGTACGACAATGTTGTGGCAAGTGTTCGAACAAGTGATGGCAACATTCATGACTTCCCGATTAAAATAGGACTGCATCAGGGGTCAACTTTGAGCCCTTATCTTTTCCCTCTGGTCATGGATGAGGTCACAAGAAATATACAAGGAGATATCCCATAGTGTATGCTCTTTGCGGATGATGTGATCCTAGTCCATGATAGTCGGACAAGGGTCAATAGAAAGTTAGAGCTTCAGAGACAAACCTTGAAATCCGAAGGTTTTAGACTTAGTAGAACTAAAACCGAGTACATGAGGTGCGGTTTAAGTACCACTAGGCACGAGGATGAGGAGGAAGTTAGCCTTGATGGGCAGGTGGTGCCTCAGAAGGATACCTTTAGATATTTGGGATCTATGCCGTAGAAGGATGGGGATATCGATGAAGACGTGAATCATCAAATCAAAGCCGGATGGATGAAGTGGCTTCTGGCATTCTTCGTGACAAGAGTGCCACAAAAGTTAAAAGTTAAGTTCTATAGGACGGCGGTTCGACCCGTAATGTTGTATGCCACTGAGTGTTGGCCGACTAAAAGGTGACATGTTCAACAGTTAGGTGTGACGGAGATGCGCATGTTGAGATGAATGTGTGGCCACACAAGGATGGACCATGTCCGGAATAACGATATATGAGATAGAGTTGGGATAGCGCTAATTGAAGAGAAGCATGTCCAACATCTTCTGAGATGGTTTGGGCATATTCAGCGCAAGCCTCCAGAAGCGCCAGTGCATAGCGAATGGCTAAAGTGTGCCGATAATGTCAAGAGAGGTCGGGGTAGACCGAATTTGACATGGGAGGAGTCCGTAAAGTGTCCGAAGGACTGAAGTATCACTAGAGAACTAGCCATAGACAGGGGTGTGTGGAAGCTTGCTATCCATGTGCCATAACCATGAGTTGGTTGCAAGACCTTATGGGTTTCCCCTCTAGTCTACCCAAACTTCTTTGGGACTAAAGGCTTTGTTGTTGTTGATTCTTGTGAGATCTTGTGCCTTATTATTGGCAATTCAGAATTGTTGGAACAATATCATTTTTAACATGAGAATTGCTTTTGTAGGTTATCTTAAGAGCTACATCGTGGATCTATACATTGTCCAGAACATATCGTGTGGATGCCTAGGAGCATATCCCTTTATGCATAGAAAATTATTCATTCAACTGGTTTCACTGGTGAGTCGGTAATACGTTTATGAGCCAATTGTAGTCATGAATTTTATCCATTTTGTTTTGTATGATTGGTATGTTTTTAATAATGATGATTGTGTGCATCATAGTGAGGTTGATGTTAGGGTTAAAGCTCCCTTTCAACAAATAATTAGTAGCATCGTAGCACAAAATAGGAATGAGCTTATCTTTTTTCTTTCCTAGTAGACAAGAGATATGATTAAGAGTTTAACCGCAATAATTGTGAAGGTTGTGATCTTTTAAGCTCTATGTAACCTTGTTCACAACTTGTAAATTCGTAAATTTGCTAATTGGATAGTGTGATTTGTAAATGATTTATTACCGTACCACCAACATGATAAGTGCTTGATTTCTAGAGTTTTATGAGAATACATACTTCCTCCGTCTAGGTGCATAGCAGAAATGAAGAGCCAATGGTTGGTTGGGTGTTTCGTATGGTGTGCCGATTACTCTAGTGTACCCCTACACCATTAGGCTAGTCACAATGAGGGTAACTTAGACTAATAGCTGATACATCCATTTTGCATCATGTTTTTCTACGGTTATTTATAATATTTTTTATCATTATTTCAATTTATGATGCAATTGTAAAGTCGTTTCTATCTTAATTTATGAGATTCACATGGAGAGGGAAATTACTAGCAGCTGAAATTCTGGACCTAAAAGAGCTACACCAAAGATAGCTATTTTACAGAGCTCCAAATGACCTGAAACTTCATGAGATTTTTTATTGAATATATAAAAAATACTGGAACAAAGAAATACTAGACGGAGCCACCAGTTACCCACAAGGCAACATGGTGCGCCCTGATGCATTGTGGGGCCCACAACTGGCCTACTGTGCCCATCTTCTGCCCTAGAAAAAAATAAGAGGAAGACTTTCGGGATGAAGCGTTGCTGCCTCGAGGTGTAACCTGGACAGGAGCACTTTTGCTCTCCGACAGAGCGATTCCACCGGGGATACTTCCTTCTAGGAGGGGTGAAAGTGCAACTATCCCTGAGTGGTTTTGATAATTCCTAACAACATATAGCCCATTGAGCTAATGCTATTTCAAGATAAATATTTCAGGAAAGCTCAATGTTTGGCATGGCATGGATTAGAAAGTGGACCCCTCAAAATACTAAGAAGATATGTTGGCTCAAGCTCAAAGCTTAGGACTCTACATTTTCTATTTTAGTGATCCAAGATCACATTGAGTCCATAGGAAAGCCAATACTATTAAAAGAGGATGAGGTGTTGCTTAATGGCTTGCTTGCTCAAAGTGCTTAGTGATATGCTCCAAAACCCTCAACTACTTTCTCATATCCACATATGTCCCAAAACAAAAGTTAAACTCGGCCCCACCGAAATTTCCTACCCTGCGCCACCGAGTTCACTTGACATAGCCACTGCCACCAACTCTGGTCGTTTCGGTCTCACCGATAGGGATCTCGGTCTCACCGAGATGGGATTGCAACCTCTTTGTTTCCCTTCGTAACGTTTCGGTCCAACCGAGATGAGCGATCGGTCCCACTGAGATTGCAATGCAAACTCTCTATTTCCCCTTCGTAACGTTTCGGTCTAACCGAGATGAGCGATCGGTCCCACCGAGTTTTCCTGACCAACTCTCTGTTTGCCTATTACCAAAATCGGTCCCACCGAGTTTGTGTAATCGGTCTCACCGAGATTACGTTATGCCCTAACCCTAATGGAATCGGTGCCACCAAATTGACATGTTGGTCCCATCGAAAATCCTAATGTTCACATTTTGAACTAAATCGGTCTGACCGAGTTTCATGATTCGGTCCCACTGAGTTCGGTGATTTGTGTGTAATGGTTAGATTTTGTGTGGAGGCTATATATACCCCTCCACCCACTCTTCATTTATGGAGAGAGCCATCAGAACATACCTACACTTCCAACATACATTTTCTGAGAGAGAAGCACCTACACTTGTGTTGAGGTCAAGATATTCCATTCCAACCACATAAATCTTGATCTCTAGCCTTCCCCAAGTTGCTTTGTACTCAAACTCTCCTTCCACCAAATACAATCCTATGAGAGAGAGCCGAGTGTTGGGGAGACTATCATTTGAAGCACAAGAGCAAGGAGTTCATCATCAACACACCGTCTATTACCTTTTAGAGAGTGGTGTCTCCTAGATTGGTTAGGTGTCACTCGGGAGCCTCCGTCAAGATTGTGGAGTTGAACCAAGGAGTTTGTACGGGCAAGGAGATCGCCTACTTCGTGAAGATCTACCCTAGTGAGGCAAGTCCTTCGTGGGCGATGGCCATGGTGAGAAAGACAAGGTTGCTTCTTCTTGGACCCTTCGTGGGTGGATCCCTTCGTGGACTTGAGCAACCGTTACCCTTCGTGGATTGAAGTCTCCATCAACGTGGATGTACGATAGCACCACCTATCGGAACCACGCCAAAAATCTCTGTGCCTACATTGCGTTTGCTCCCTTCAAACTCCTCCCTTTACCTTCATATGCAATTGTTTTACATTCCGCTGCTATACTCTTAGAATTGCATGTGTAGGTTGATTACTTGACTTGTGCTAAGTTGCTAAAATCTGCCAAGAATTAAAATTGGTAAAAGGCTAGATTTTTATTTGGTCAAGTAGTCTAATCCCCCCTCTAGACATACTTTCGATCCTACAAGGGGGAAATCGAAGTCATCGACATCACCAACGATCCTCTCATCGTGGGAGGACCAATCTTAATCAACATCTTCACCAGCACCATCTCCTCTCAAACCGTAGTTCATCTCTTGTATTCAATCTTTGCGTCAAGACCTCAGATTGGTACCTGTGGGTTGCTAGTAGTGTTGATTATATCTTGTAGTTGATCCTAGTTGGTTTATTTGGTGGAAGATTATATGTTCAGATCCTTAAGCATATTCAATACAACTCTGATCTTCAACATGATATGATTTGTGAGGAGTTACTTTTGTTCTTAAGGACATGGAAGAAGTCTTGTTATAAGTAATCATGTGAAGTTGGTTTTCGTTCAATATTTTGATGATATGTATGTTATTATTTTAGTGTTGTCATGTGAACGTCAACTACCTGACACTTGACCATATTTGGGCCTATGGGAAGGCATTGGGGAGTAATAAGTAGATGATGGGCTGCGAGAGTGACAGAATCTTAAACCCTAGTTTATGTGTTATTCCGTAAGGAGCTAATTTGGATCCACATGTTTCATGCTATGGTTAGATTTATCTTGATTCTTCTTTCGTAGTAGAGGATGCTTGCGAGAGGGGGTAATCATAAGAGGGTTGCTTGTTCGAGTAAGAATAGCACCCTAGCAGCGGTCCATCCACATATCAAATTATCAAAGTAGCGAATGTGAATCAACTAATCATGATGGATGTGACTAGACGAGAATTCCCATGTGTCCTCGAGAGCACTTTGCTTTATATAAGGGAACACTTCAGCTTATCCTTTGCTATAAAAAGGATTGGGCCACCCTGTTGCACCTTTTGTTACTATTGCTACTTGTTACAAATTATCCAACTACAAAACTACATGTTACTGCCACTTCCAGTACTTGCAGAGAATACCTTGCTGAAAAACGCTTATCATTTCCTTCTGCTCCTCGTTGAAAACATTTATATTACGTTTTGAAATTTACTATCACTTGTCACTATGGAAAATAATCATTTGAGGGGTTTGTTTGGGTTATCTTCACCTTGACCGGAAGCAATAAGAGTTGCCCCTCATCCTACTGAACCTACTGAAAATATTTACTATGAAATTTCTTCGCGTATGTTGGAGAAATTGCTAGCTAATCCTTATGCAGGAAATGGAACAATACATCATGCTATGCACTTGATCTATATAGATGAAATTTGGGGATTGTTTAAGCTTGCAGGTTTACTCGAGGATGGAGTTAAGAAAAAGGTATTCCCTTTATCTTTTTGAGGGAAGGCATTGGCATGGTATAGGCTATTGGATGATACCGGGACATGGGACTAGAACCGGTTGAAATAGAAATTTCATCATAAGTTTTATCCTATACATTTCATTCATCGTGATCAGAATTATATATATAATTTTTGGCCTCGTAAAGGAGACATTATTGCTCAAGCTGGGGGGGGGGGTTAAATATATGATGCACGCATGCCTCAATCATGATCTCTCAAGAGAAATATTATACAAAACTTTTATTCTCGGCTTTATCATAATAATCAATCCATGTTCGATACTTTTTCTACTGGTTCCTTTATGAAGAAAATTGTTGAATTCAAATGGTATCTTCTGGAAATAATTAAATGCAACTCCGAAGATTGGGAAATTGACAAAGGTAAAGAGTCAGGTAGAAATCTTGAGTTTGATTGTGTTAAATCTTTTATGGAAACCAATGCTTTTCATAAGTTTAGTACTAAATATGGACTTGAATCTTCGATAGTAGCTACCTTTTGTGAATCATTTGCTTCTCACGTTGATCTCCCTAAGGAGAAGTGGTTTAAGTTTCATCCACCTATTAAATAAAATTGCGAGGAACCTATTATAGCTAAATATGGAACAATCATTTATAATGTTGATCCAGTTGTGCCTACTGCTTACATTGAGAAACCCCTTTTCCTATTAGGATTAAGGAACATGCTAAAGTTACTAGTATAGCTCATAAGAATAATATCAGGACACCTAAACCCTCAGAACAAATTAAGATGGAACCTAATATTGCAATGGTTAAAGATGTTTTGGTCGATAATATAGATGGGCATGTTATTTACTTCTGTTCCAAGGCTGCTAGAATTGCTAAACCTGCTAGAAATGAAAAAGGTATGTTAGATAAGAATAAGCCTATAGTTGGCATGCATGTTGTTTCTGTTAAAATTGGAGATCATTGCTATCATGGTTTATGTGATATGGGTGCTAGCGTAAGTGCTGTTCAATTTTCTCTATATCAAGAAGTTATGAATGACATTGCACCTGTTGAAGTGGAATATATTGATGTTACTATTAAGCTTGCAAACAGAGATACTATTTCACCACTTGGGATTGTTAGAGATGTTGAAGTTTTGTGTGGTAAGATCAAATACCCTACTTATTTCTTAGTACCTGGGTCACAACAAGATAATTTTTGTCCTATTATATTTGGTAGAACCTTCTTGAATACTGTTAATGCTAAAATTTATTATGTTAAAGAAAAGGTTAGAATTACATTTGAGAAAGGAAACAATTTGAGAATATAGTAATAGAGTTTTTTCCTCATGAGCGAATATGGTGGCTATATCATTCAATTTAGTAAGATGTGCCACAAAAGTTTTAGATTCATAACCATAGAAAGGATCGTATTCAACCAAAGTAATTAACTCAGGATCGACAGAGAATTCATAATCCTTATTAGTAACAAAGATAGGTGAAGTAGTAAACATAGGGCCATATTGCATTCTAGCATTCAAAGACTTTTGTTTCAGCTTAGCTAACAGTTTCTTAAGATCATCTCTATCATTACAAGCAAGAAAGTCTCTAGCAGTTTCCTCATCCATAATATATCCCTCAGGTACAACATGCAATTCATATCTAGGGGGAGAATCATAATCTTCAGTTTCAATAATATCATCAGTTTCAGTAATTTTGTTCTCTCTAAACCTAGCAAGTTGTTCATCAAGAAATTCACCAAGTGGAACAGTATTATCAAGCAGTGAAGTAGTTTCATCATAAGCATCATGCATAGCAGAAGTGGCATCATCAATAACATGTGACATATCGGAATCAATAGCATGTGTAGGTGTCGCAAGTTTACTCAAAACAGAAGGAGAATCAAGTGCAGAGCTAGATGACAGTTCCTTACCTCCCCTCGTAGTTGAGGGAAAAATCTTGGTTCTTTGATTTTTCATATTCCTCATAGTGATCAATAGATATAAATCCCAAGTGACTCAGAGAATAGAGTTGTGCTCCTCGGCAACAGCACCGGAAAAATGTCTTGATAACCCACAAGTATAGGGGATCACAACAGTTTTCGAGGGTAGAGTATTCAACCCAAATTTATTGATTCGACACAAGGGGAGCCAAAGAATATTATTGAGTATTAGCAACTGAGTTGTCAATTCAACCACACCTGAAAGACTTAATATCCGTAGCAAAATATTTAGTAGCAAAGTAGTATGGAAGTAATGGTGACAATGGCAAAAGTAACAGTAGCAATTCTGTAGCAATCGTAGCAGTGGCAACGGAAAAGTAACTTAGCAAAGATCAATATAAAACGAGCTTGTAGGCAATGGATCAATGATGGATAATTATGTTGGATGGCATTCATCATGCAACAGTTATAACATAGGGTGACACAAAACTAGCTCCAATTCATCAATATAATGTAGGCATGTATTCCGTATACAGTCATACATGCTTATGGAAAAGAACTTGCATGGCATGTTTTGTCCTACCCACCCGTGGTAGCGGGGTCCTAGTGGAAACTAAGGGATATTAAGGCCTCCTTTTAATAGAGCACTAGACCAAAGCATTAGAACTTAGTGAATACATGAACTCCTCAAACTATGGTCATCACCGGGAAGTGTCCCGACTATTGTCACTTAGGGGTTGCCAGATCATAACACGTAGTAGGTGACTATAACTTTCAAAATCGGATCAAGAACACAAATATATTCATGAAAACATAATAGGTTCAGATCTGAAATCATGGCACTCAGGCCCTAGTGACAAGCATTAGGCATAGCAAAGTCATAGCAACATTTATCTTAGAACATAGTGGATACTAGGGATCAAACCCTATGACACGTCCATTTTGCATCATGCTTTTATATCAATATTTATTGCATTATGGGATGTTATTACACATTATGTCACAATACTTATGCCTTTTCTCTCTTATTTTACAAGGTTTACATGAAGAGGGAGACTGCCGACAGCTGGAATTTTGGGCTGGAAAAGGAGCAAATATTAGAGACCTATTCTGCACAACTCCAAAAATCCTGAAACTACATGAAATTAAGTTTTGGAATATATAAAAACTATTGGGTGAAGGAAGCACCAGAGGGGGGCCACCCACCGTCCACGTGGGTGGAGGGCGCGCCCCCTGCCTTGTGGGCCACCTGGAAGACCCCCGATGCCCATCTTCTGCTATAAGGTGTCTTTTGTCCTAGAAAAAAAAAATCAGAAGGCAGCTTTCGGGACGAAGCGCCACCATCATGAGGCGGAAACTTGGCAGAACCAATCTAGGGCTCCGGCGGAGGTGTTCTGCCGGGGAAACATCCCTCCGGGAGGGGGAAATTGTCACCACCGTCATCACCAATGATCCTCTCATCGAGAGAGGGTCAATTTCCATCAACATCTTCACCAACACAATCTCCTCTCAAACCATAGTTCATCTCTTGTATCTGATCTTTGTCTCAAAACATCAGATTGGTACCTGTGGGTTGCTAGTAGTGTTGATTACTCCTTGTAGTTGATGCTAGTTGGTTTATTTGGTGGAAGATTATATGTTCAGATCCTTTATGCATATTAATACCCCTCTGATTATGAACATGAATATGATTACGTTTGTTCCCGAGGACATGGGAGACGTCTTGTTATAAGTAGTCATGTGAATTTGGTATTCGTTCGATATTTTGATGGGATGTATGTTGTCTTTCCTCTAATGGTGTTATGTGAACGTCGACTACATGACACTTCACCATTGTTTGGGCCTAGGGGAAGGCATTGGGAAGTAATAAGTAGATGATGGGTTGCTAGAGTGACAGAATCTTAAACCCTAGTTTATGTGTTGCTTCGTAAGGGGCTGATTTGGATCCATATGTTTCATGCTATGGTTAGTTTTACCTTAATTCTTCTTTCGTAGTTGCGGATGCTTGCGAGGGGGGTTAATCATAAGTGGGATGCTTGTCCAAGGAAGGGCAGTACCCAATCACCGGTCCACCCACATATCAAATTATCAAAGTAACGAACACGAATCATATGAGCATGATGAAAACTAGCTTGATGATAATTCCCATGTGTCCTCGGGAGCTCTTTCCTTTATATAAGAGTTTGTCCAGGCTTGTCCTTTGCTACAAAAAGGATTGGGCCACCTTGCTACACCTTGTTTACTCTTGTTACTTGTTACCTGTTATGAATTACCTTATCACAAAACTATCTGTTACTGATAATTTCAGTGCTTGCAGAGAATACCTTACTGAAAACCGCTTGTCATTTCCTTCTTCTCCTCGTTGGGTTCGACACTCTTACTTATCTAAAGGACTACGATAGATACCCTATACTTGTGTCTTATCAAGACTATTTTCTGGCACCGTTGCTGGGGAGTGAAGCGCCCTTGGTAGGTTGAATTTGGTAAGGAAAAATTTATATAGTGTGCTGAAATTTACTGTCACTTGTTACTATGGAAAATAATCCTTTGAGGGGCTTGTTAGGGGTATCTTCACCCCGACCAGTAGAGCAAAGAGTTGCTCCTCAACCTACTGAACCTACTGAAAATGTTTACTTTGAAATTCCTTTGGGTATGATAGAGAAACTGCTAGCTAATCCTTTTACAGGAGATGGAACATTACATCCCGATATGCACCTAATCTATGTGGATGAAGTTTGTGGATTATTTAAGCTTGCAGGTATGCCCGAGGATGTTATCAATAAGAAGGCCTTCCCTTTATCTTTTAAGGGAAAGTCATTGACATGGTTTAGGCTATGTGATGATATTGGATCACGGAACTACAACCGATTGAAATTGGAATTTCATCAGAAGTTTTATCCTATGCATCTGGTTCATCATGATCGTAATTATATATATAATTTTTGGCCTCGCAAAGGAGAAAGTATTGTTCAAGCTTGGGGGAGGCTTAAGTCAATGTTATATTCATGCCCCAATCATGAGCTCTCAAGAGAAATTATTATTCAAAAAATTTATGCTCGGCTTTCTCTCAATGATCGCTCCATGCTCGATACTTCTTGTACTGGTTCTTTTATGATGAAGACTATTGAATTCAAGTGCGATTTATTGGAAAGAATTAAACACAACTCTAAATATTGGGAACTCAACGAAGGTAAGGAGTCAGGTATAACACCTAAGTTTGATTGTGTTAAATCTTTTATGGATACCGATGCTTTTCATGAATTTAACACTAAATATGGACTTGACTCTGAGATAGTGGCTTCTTTCTGTGAATCATTTGCTACTCATGTTGATCCCCCTAAGGAGAAGTGGTCTAAATATCATCCTCCCATTGAAGTAAAAGTAATCGAACCTATTAAAGTTGAAGAAAAGACTATCACTTATAATGTTGATCCTATTGTTCCTACCACTTATATTGAGAAACCACCTTTCCCTATTAGAATAAAGGATGATGCTAAAGCTTCAACTGTGGTTCGTAAGAGTAATGCTAGAACACCTACACCCTCTGAGCAAATTAAAGTTGAACCTAGTATTGCTATGGTTAAGGATCTCTTGGTTGATACTATTGATGGGCATGTTATTTACTTCTGTGATGAAGCTGCTAGAATTGTTAGACCAGATACTAAAGATAAACATGGACCTGTTGTAGGCATGCATGTTGTTTCTGTTAAAATAGGAGATCATTGCTATCATGGCTTATGTGACATGGGTTCTAGTGCGAGTGTAATAACTCATTCCTTATACAAAGAAATTATGCATGATATTGCACCTGCTGAGATAGAAGATATTGATGTTACTATTAAGCTTGCCAATAGAGATTGTTAGAGATGTTGAAGTCTTGTGTGGGAAAGTTAAATATCCTACTGATTTTCTTGTTCTTGGTTCCCCACAAGATGACTTTTGTCCCATTATATTTGGTAGACCCTTCTTGAATACTGTTAATGCCAAGATAGACTGCAAAAAGGATATTGTTACTGTTGGTTTAGGGGATATGTCTCATGATTTTAATTTTGCTAAATTTCATAGACAACCCCATGATAAATAATTGCCTAGTAAAGATGAAATTATTAGTCTTACATCTATTGCCGTGCCTCCTAATGATCCTTTAGAACAATATTTGCTAGACCATGAAAAATATATGTTTATGAATGAAAGAAGGGAAATAGATGAAGTATTCTTTAAATAGGGACCTATTTTGAAACACAACTTGCCTGTTGAAATTCTAGGGGATCCTCCTCCACCCAAGGGTGATCCCGTGTCTGAGGTTAAACCATTACCTGATACTCTTAAATATGCTTATCTTGATGAAAAGAAGATATATCCTGTTATTATTAGTGCTAACCTTTCAGAGCAGGAAGAAGAGAGATTATTGAAAACTCCAAAGAAGCACTGTGCTGCTATTGGATATACTCTTGATGATCTTAAGGGCATTAGTCCCACTCTATGCCAGCATAGAATAAAATTGGAGAAAGACGCTAAACCGATTGTTGATCACCAACGACGGTTAAATCCTAAGATGAAAGAAGTGGTAAGAAATGAAATACTAAAGCTTCTGGAGGCAGGTATAATTTATCCTGTTGCTGATAGTCAGTGGGTAAGTCCTGTCCATTGTGTCCCTAAGAAGGGAGGTATTATTGTTGTTCCTAATGATAAAGATGAATTGATCCCATAAAGAATTGTTACATGTTATAGAATGGTAATTGATTTCCGAAAATTAAATAAAGCTACTAGAAAGGATCATTACCCTTTACCTTTTATTGATCAAATGCTAGAAAGATTATCCAAACATACACATTTATGCTTTCTAGATGGTTATTATGGTTTCTCTCAAATACATGTGTCGAAAGAGGATCAGGAAAAGACCGCTTATACTTGCACTTTCGGTACCTGTTCTTATAGACGTATGCCTTTTGGTTTATGTAATGCACCTGCTACCTTTCAAAGATGTATGACTGCTATATTCTCTGAATTTTTTGAAAAGATTGTTGAGGTTTTCATGGATGATTTCTCCATGTATGGAACTTCTTTTGATGATTGCTTAAGCAACCTTGATCGAGTTTTGCAGAGATGTGAAGAAACTAATCTTGTCTTGAATTGGGAGAAGTGCCACTTTATGGTTAATGAAGGTATTGCCTTGGGTCATAAAATTTCTGAAAGAGGTATTGAAGTTGATAAAGCTAAAGTTGATGCTATTGAAAAGGTGTCGTGTCTTAAGGACATTAAAGGTATAAGAAGTTTCCTTGGTCATGCCGGTTTTTATAGGAGGTTCATTAAAGACTTCTCAAAAAATTCTAGGCCTCTGACTAATCTCTTACAAAAAGATGTTCCTTTTGTCTTTGATGATGATTGTGTAGAAGCATTTGAAATACTTAAGAAAGCCTTGATTTCTGCACCTATTGTTCAGCCACCTGATTGGAATTTACCCTTTGAAATTATGTGTGATGCTAGTGATTATGCTGTAGGTGCTGTTCTAGGACAAAGAGTTGATAAGAAATTAAATGTTATCCAATATGCTAGTAAAACTCTAGACAGTGCCCAAAGAAATTATGCTACTACTAAAAAAGAATTTTTAGCAGTTGTATTTGCTTGTGATAAGTTCAGACCTTATATTGTTGATTCTAAAGTAACTGTTCACACTGATCACGCTGCTATTAAATATCTTATGGAAAAGAAAGATGCTAAACCTAGACTTATTAGATGGGTTCTCTTGCTACAAGAATTTGATTTGCATATTATTGATAGAAAGGGAGCTGAGAACCCCGTTGCAGACAACTTATCTAGGTTAGAGAATGTTCTTGATGACCCACTACCTATTGATGATAGCTTTCCTGATGAACAATTAGCTGTCATAAATGCTTCTCGTATTGCTCCATGGTATGCTGATTATGCTAATTACATTGTTGCTTAATTTATACCACCTAGTTTCACATACCAGCAAAAGAATTTTTTTTCTATGATTTAAGACATTACTTCTGGGATGACCCACACCTTTATAAATGAGTAGATGGTGTTATTAGACATTGTGTACCTGAGCATGAACAGGAACAGATCCTACGCAAGTGTCAGTCCAAGGCTTATGGAGGACACCACGCTGGAGATAGAACTGCACATAAGGTATTGCAATCCGATTTTTATTGGCCTACTCTTTTCAAAAATGCCCGTAAGTTTGTCTTGTCTTGTGATGAATGTCAAAGAATTGGTAATATTAGTAGACGTCAAGAAATTCCTATGAACTATTCACTTGTTATTATACCATTTGATGTTTGGGGCTTTGATTATATGGGACTGTTTCCTTCCTCTAATGGCTATACACATATTTTAGTTGCTGTTGATTACGTTACTAAGTGGGTAGAAGCTATTCCAACTAGCAGTGCTGATCATAACACCTCTATTAAGATGCTTAAAGAAGTTATTTTTCCGAGGTTTGGCTTCCCCAGATACATAATGACTGATGGTGGTTCACATTTTATTCATGGTGCTTTTCGTAAAACGCTTGCTAAGTATGATGTTAATCATAGAATTGCATCTCCATACCACCCACAGTCTAGTGATCAAGTAGAACTGAGTAATAGAGAGATTAAATTAATTTTGCAAAAGACTGTTAATAGATCTAGAAAGAATTGGTCCAAGAAACTTGATGATACATTATGGGCCTATAGAACTGCATATAAGAATCCTATGGGTATGTCTCCATATAAAATGGTTTATGGAAAAGCCTGCCACTTACCTCTCGAACTAGAACATAAGGCATATTGGGCCATAAAAGAGCTCAATTCTGATTTCAAACTTGCCGGTGAGAAGAGACTATTTGAAATTAGCTCACTTGATGAGTGGAGAACCCAGGCCTATGAGAATGCCAAACTGTTTAAAGAAAAAGTTAAAAGATGGCATGCCAAAACGATACAAAAGCGCGAGTTTAATGTAGAAGATTATGTTTTGTTATACAACTCTCGTTTAAGATTTTTTGGAGGCAAACTCCTCTCTAAATGGGAAGGTCCTTACGTTATCGAGGAGGTCTATTGTTCTAGTGCCATAAAAATCAACAACTTTGAAGGCACAAATCCGAAGGTGGTGAGCGGTCAATGAATCAAACATTATATCTCAGGTAATGCCATAAATGTTGAAACCAATGTTATTGACACCGTAACCCCAGAGGAGTACATGAGGGACACATTCCAGAACGTTTCAGACTCCGAAAAGGAATAGGTATGTGGTACGATAAGTAAACCGACTCCAAAACAGTTCTAACAGCAATTTTTCTCTGTTTTGGAATACTTAAGAAAATAGGAAAATAATAAGTAGTCCGGAAAGGACATGAGGCATCCATGAGGGTGGAGGGCGCGCCCAATACCCCTAGGCACGCCCATGCCTCGTGGGCACCTCGTGTGCCCTCCGGACTCCGTTTTCTCGCACGATACTTCTTTTGTTCGGCAAAAATTAATTATATAATCTCCCGAAGGTTTTGACCACGGTACCACAATAGAATCCTCAGCTTTTGTTTCGAGCTGTTTTTTTGACATATCTAGATCACCATGACATCTTCAAGCGCCCCCAAGGACAAGTTTTTCGAGAAGGTCATCAACCCCTACCTCGTAGAGGTGCTGCAACACCCTCAAACCATTGATATGCGTGAGGGGGTGCTGCACATCCGCGATGTTGAGGGACCAAGGAGGACCGGAAGCGTGGAGACAAGACTCAAAGCAATCGAGCAACAAGTTTTCAAGTGCTAGGGGATGGTGGAACATGGACTCAATGCCAACCACATGATGATCGCGGAGTTCACCAACAACCACAAGTTGGATGCCAAGAACATTGGGGAGACCATCTTCAAGCTTCACAAGAAAATCGAGCACCTCCAAGCCCAGATCTATGACATGCAAAACCAAAACTTTGAGTATGAATATAGATTCAAGAGGATGAGTTTGGCTATAGATTTGAGGACCCCGGAGACTCGATCATCCTTCTATGACGATGAGCCTATGCCTTGGAAGATGGACGACAAGCCTAGATACATCATCAAAAACTCCATCATCACCACCGCTGAAGAAACAAACATAAATACATGGGTATGGGCACTCCCCTTGGCAACTGCCAAGCTTGGGGGAGGTGCCCCAGTATTGTATCACCATCACACTTCTATCTTTACCATTTTTCTTAGTTCGATCCTTTTGGTTATATCTTGATCTAGTAGAATAAAGTTTAGTATGATCTAGCTTTGAGTTTTGTGTTTATCCTTATCTATGTAATTGAGTCCGTGAGCTATATATAATAAAGATTAGTCTTGAGTCGAGGGCTTGGTTATCTTGTTATGATCTTGAGGGAAAATAAAAAGGGGGGAAGAATAAAAAGAAATAAAGAGATCATATTGATCTTATGGAGAGTGATGACTTCACATATAAAGAGTATGATGAATAAAAGTTGTTGAGAGTTGACATACATAGTTTTGGTCATCATTGCAATTAATAGGAAGTAATAAACAAAGAGAGGTTTTCACTTATAAATATACTATCTTAGACATCTTTTATGATTGTGAGCACTCATTAAAATATGACATGTTAAAAAGTTGATGTTGGACAAGGAAGACAACGTAATGGGTTATATTTTCTTATATCCAAAATAAATTATATTGTCATGGATCATCCAACATGTTGAGCTTGCCTTTCCCCCTTATGCTAGCCAAATTCTTTGCACCAAGTAGAGATACTACTTGTGCTTCCAAATGTCCTTAAACCCAATTTTGCCATGAGAGTCCACCATATCTACCTATGGATTGAGTAAGATCCTTCAAGTAAGTTGTCATTGTTGCAAGCAATAAAAATTGCTCTCTAAACATGTATGATATATTAGTGTGGAGAAAATAAGCTTTATACGATCTTGTGATATGGAAGAAATAAAAGCGACAAACTACATAATAAAGGTCCCTATCACAAGTGGCAATATAAAGTGACGTTCTTTTGCATTAGGATTTTGTGCATCCAACCATAAAAGCACATGACAACCTCTGCTTCCCTTTGCGAAGGGCCTATCTTTTATTTTTGTCTTATACCTTATACAAAAGCCATGGTGATCTTCACCGTTCCTTTTTTACACTTTACCCTTTGGCAAGCACTACGTGTTGGAAAGATCCTGATATATATATCTAATTGAATGTGGGTTTTCATAAAGCATTATTGTTGACGTTACCCTTGAGGTAAAAGGTTGGGGGGCAAAACTATAAGCCCCTATCTTTCTCTGTGTCTGATTAAAACTCCATACCCATAAGTATTGTGTGAGTGTTAGAAATTGTGAAAGACTAAATGATAGTTGAGTATGTGGACTTGCTAAAAAGCTCTTATATTGACTCTTTCCGATGTTATGATAAATTGTGATTGCTTCAATGACTGAGATTATAGTTTGCTTGTTTTTCATTGAAGTTTCTGATTCATACTTGACATTGTGAATAGATTATTACTTTAGCATAAGAAATCATATTAGAGACCTATTCTGCACAACTCCAAAAATCCTGAAACTCCATGAAAGTCAGTTTTGGAATAAAAAAATATTTGGTGAAGGAAGCACTAGAGGGGGGCCACCCACCGTCCACAAGGGTGGAGGGCGCGCCCCCTGGCTCGTGGGCCACCTGGAAGGCCCCCGATGCCCATCTTCTGGTATAAGGTGTCTTTTGCCCTCGAAAAAATCAGAAGGAAGCTTTCGGGACGAACCGCCTCCGTCACGAGGCGGAACCTTGGCGGAACCAATCTAGGGCTCCGGCGGAGCTGTTCTGCCAGGGAAACATCCCACCGGGAGGGGGAAATCGTCATCACCAACGATCCTCTCATCAGGAGGGGATCAATCTCCATCAACATCTTCACCAGAACCATCTCCTCTCAAACCCATGTTCATATTTTGTATCCGATCTTTGTCTCAAAACCTCAGATTGGTACCTGTGGGTTACTAGTGGTGTTTATTGCTCCTTGTAGTTAATGCTAGTTGGTTTCTTTGGTGGAAGATTATATGTTCAGATCCTTTATGCATATTAATACCCCTCTGATTATGAACATGAATATGATTTGTGAGTAGTTATGTTTGTTCCGGAGGACATGGGAGAAGTCTTGTTATAAGTAGTCATGTGAATTTGGTATTCGTTCGATATTTTGATGAGATGTATGTTGTATTTCCTCTAGTGGTGTTATGTGAACGTGGACTACATGACACTTCACCATTGTTTGAGCCTAGGGGAAGGCATTGGGAAGTAATAAGTAGATGATGGGTTGCTAGAGTGACAGAAGCTTAAACCCTAGTTTATGCATTGCTTCGTAAGGGGCTGATTTGGATCCATATGTTTCATGCTATGGTTAGGTTAAACTTAATTCTTCTTTCGTAGTTGCAGATGCTTGCGAGGGGGTTAATCATAAGTGGGATGCTTATCCAAGGAAGTGCAGTACCCAAGCACTGGTCCACCCACATATCAAATTATCAAAGTAACGAACGCGAATCATATGAGCATGATGAAAACTAGCTTGACGATAATTCCCATGTGTCCTCGGGAGCGCTTTCCTTTATATAAGAGTTTTTTCCAGGCTTGTCCTTTGCTACAAAAAGGATTGGGCCACCTTGCTACACCTTGTTTACTTTTGTTATTTGTTACCCATTATGAATTACCTTATCACGAAACAATCTGTTACCGATAATTTTAGTGCTTGCAAATAATACCTTACTGAAAACCGCTTATCATTTCCTTCTGCTCCTCGTTGGGTTCAACAGTCTTACTTATCGAAAGAACTAAGATAGATCCCCTATACTTGTGGGTCATCACCCTATCAAAACTAATTCGATTACATGATAGATCTCATCCAACCCATCACCGTCCAGCAAGCCTACGATGGAATTACTCACGCACAGCGGTGAGCATCATGAAATTGGTGATGGAGGAAGGTTGGTGATGATGATGGCGAAGATTTCCCCTCTCCGGAGCCCCGAACGGACTCCAGATCTGGCCTCCCGATGAAGAACAGAGGGTGACGGCGGCTCCGTATCATAAAACGCGATGAATCCTTCTCTCTGATTTTTTCTCCCCGAACGTGAATATATGGAGTTGGAGTTGAGGTCGGTGGAGCCTCATGGGACCCAGAAGACTGGAGGGCGCACCCTAGGGGGGCGCCCTCCACCCTTGTGGACAGGGTGTGGGTCCCCTCTAGTTGATTCTTTCGCCAATATTTTTTAGTATTCCAAAAATAATCTCCGTGAAGTTTCAGGTAATTCCAATAACTTTTATTTCTGCACAAAATTAACACCATGGCAATTTTGCTGAAAACAACATCAGTCTGGGTTAGTTCCATTCAAATCATGCAAATTAGAGTCCAAAACAAGGCAAAAGAGTTTTGAAAGTAGATACGATGGAGACGCATCACTTTCCGAGCATGAATAAAAGATATTACATAAAACTCTAAGGAAGCACCATGCTCTAATTGGATATACACTTCGTGATCTTAAGGGCATTAGCCCCACTTTATGCCAACACAAGATTGATATGTAACCAGATGCTAAACCAGTTGTTGATCATCAACGTCGTGTGAATCCTAAAATGAAGGATGTGCTAAGAACTGAAATATTAAAGCTTATGGAAGCAGCTATAATTTATCCTGTAGCTGGTAGTAGATGGGTAAGTCATGTTCATTGTGTTTCAAAGAAAGGAGGCACTAATGTTGTTCCTAATGATAAAAATGAACTTATCCCACAAAGAATTGTAACTGGTTATAGGATGGTAATTGATTTCTGGAAATTAAATAAAGCTACTAGAAAGGATCATTACCCCTTGCCTTCTATTGATCGAATGTTAGAAAGATTATCTAAGCATACACACTTTTATTTCCTTGATGGATATTCCGGTTTCTCTCAAATGCTCGTATCAAAAGAAGATCAAAAGAAAACTACTTTTACTTGTCCTTTTGGAACTTATGCTTATAGACGTATGCCTTTTGGTTTATGTAATGCACACACTACTTTTCATAGATGTATTACTACTATATTATATGATTTTGGTGAAAACATTGTTGAGGTATTCATGGATGATTTCTGCGTTTATGGAACCTCTTCTGATGATTGCATAGGAAACCTTGATCGAGTTTTGCAGAGATGTGAAGAGACTAATCTTGTCTTGAACTGGGAGAAAAGCCACTTCATGGTGAACGAAGGTATAGTCCTTGGGCATAAAATTTCAGAAAGAGGTGTGGAGGTAGATAAAGCTACAATCGATGCAATTGAGAAAATGCCATGTCCTGAAGATATTAAAGATATAAGAAGTTTCCTTGGTCATGTTGGTTTCTATAGGAGGTTCATTAAAGACTTGTCTAAAATTTCTAGGCCTCTTACTAATCTCTTGCAAAAAGATGTTCCATTTGTTTTTGATGATGATTGCGTAGAAGCCTTTCAAATACTTAAGCAAGCCTTAATTTCTGCACCCATTGTTCAACCACCTGATTGTAACCTATCCTTTGAAATTATGTGTGATGCTAGTGATTATGCTATTGGTGCTATTCTAGGTCAACGAGTTGATAAAAATTGAATGTTATTCATTATGTTAGTAAGACTCTAGACAGTGCTCAAAGAAATTATGCTACTAGTGAGAAAGAATTTTTAGCAGTTGCATTTGCATGTGATAAATTCAGACCTTATATGGTTGATTATAATGTTACTATTCACACTAACCATGCTATTATTCAATATATTATGGAAAAGAAAGATGCTAAACCTAGACTAATTAGGTGGGTTTACTGTTACAAGAGTTTTGATTTGCATATTATTGATAGAAAAGGAGTTCAGAATCTTGTAGCAAATAATCTTTCTAGAATGGAAAATATTCTTGATAACCAACTTCATATTGATGATAGTTTTCCTGATGAGCAATTAGCTGTTATAAATGCTTCTACTTCTCGTAATAATCCTTGGTATTCTGCTACATGTAAACTGCGTTGGGTTTTTCTCCGAAGAGGAGGGTAAATGCGGTACAGTAGAGATAAGTATTGACCTCGGTGAGAACCAAGGTTGTCGAACCAGTAGGAGAACCACGCAAACCTTCGTTACCAACAACTACACACACAAAAGCAAATACTTGCACCCAACACGAGCAAGTGGGTTGTCAATCCCCTTGAACTCGTTACTTGCAAGGATTATTTCTAATAGTGATATATAGATAAATAAATTGCAAAGCAAAATAAAAGTAAATAAAGTGCAGCAAGGTATTTTTGATTCTTATAATATGTAAAAGTAGACCCGGGGGCCATAGTTTTCACTAGAGGTTTGTCTCTCGAACACATAGCATACAGTGGGTGAACAAATGACTGTTGGGCAATTGATAGAAAAGCGCGTAATTATGATGTTATGCATGGCAATGGTCATGTAGACCGATGATATGTCTCCAACGTGTCTATAATTTTTACTGTTCCATGCTATCATATTATCTGTTTTGGATGTTTTATATGCATTAATATGTTATTTTATATTATTTTCGGGACTAACTTATTAACCTGGTGTCGAGTGTCAGTTTATGTTTTTACCTTGTTTTTGACTTTTACATAAAAGTAATATCAAACGGAATAGAACTTGACGGTGATTTTTCTTGGACCAGAAGAAACCCACGAGACTTGGAGAGGAGGCCAGAAGACCTACGAGGTGACCACAAGCCGTGGGGGCACGCCCCTGGCTTGTGGGCCCCTCGTAGACCATCCATCTTGAATCTTTGCACTATAGATCCTCAAATATTCCCCTTACATCTGAGGGCACACCAAAAATACTTTTCCGCCGCCGCAAGCTTCTGTTCTCGTGAGATCCCATCTTGGGGCCTTTTTTGGCACTCCACCAGAGGCGGATTCAATCACGGAGGGCCTCTACATCAACCTTGCTGCCCTTTCGATGAAGCGTGAGTAGTTGACCATGGACCTAAGGGTCCATAGCTAGTAGCCAGATGGCTTCTTCTCTCTCTTTGGTATTCACTACAATGTTCTACTTGATGTTCTTGGAGATCTATTCTATGTAATCTTCTTTTGTGGTGTGTTTGTTGATATAGGATGAATTGTGGATTTATGATCGGATTATCTATGAATATTATTTGAGTCTTTTCTGAAATCTTTTATGCATGATTGAGATAGCTTAGTATTTCTCTCCGATCTATCAATTTCGTTTGGCCTACTAGATTGGTTTTTCTTACAATCGGAGAGGTGCTTTGTGATGAGTTCAATGTTGTGGTGTCCTCACCCACTGACAGTAGGGGTAGCGAGGCATGTATCGTATTGTTTCCATTAAGGATAAAAAGATGAGGTTTATATCATATTGCTTGATTTTGCCTCAACATCATGTCATCTTGCTTAAGCCGTCACTCTGTTCTTATGAACTCAATACTCTAGATGCAGGCATGAGTCGGTCGATGTGTGGAGTAATATTAGTAGATGCAGGCAGGAGTCGGTCTACTTGTCACAGACGCGATGCCTATATTCATGATCATTGCCTTAGATATCATCATAACTTTGCACTTTTCTATCAATTGCTCAACAATAATTTGTTTACCCACGGTATGCTTTATTCAAGAGAGAGGCCTCTAGTGAAACCTATGGCCCCCGGGTCTATTTTCCATCACATATTTTCAGATCTATAAAACCAAAAACCTAAAAATACCTTGCTGCAATTTATTTATATTTACTTTATTTTGCCTTTTATTTACCTTTTATATCTATCTCTATTAGATCTCACTCTTGCAAGTAACCGTGAAGGGATTGACAACCCCTTTTTCATGTTGAGTGCAAGTGTTTGTTAGTTTGTGTAGGTGTATATTGGGATTTGTTTGTGCCTCCTACTGGATTGATAACTTGGTTCTTAATTGAGGGAAATACTTATCTCTACTTTGCTGCATCACCCTATCCTCTTCAAGGGAAAAATCAACGCAAGCTGAAGAACTAGCAGGAAGAATTTCTGGCGCCGTTGTCGGGGAGGTTCTACATCATGCCTACCAAGTACCTATCATAAAATCTCATCTCTTGCATTTACATTACTTGCCATTTGCCTCTTGTTTTCCTCTCCCCCACTTCTAAAGCGTTTTCTGAAAAACACAAAAAGATTACCTTTTTATTTGCCTTCTTTCTCGTTTGCCTTTATGTATTACTTGGTTTGTTTGTTTGCTTGCTTGCCATTATTGTGTATTTATTCGAAATCAGAAAGCAAAAAGGGTATGTATCCCCATCCACTTGCTAATCTTTTTAAAAGATCCAACTATATAGAAGTGGGGGATTATCTTTATAATGTTTTGCTTGAAAAATTCATGAATCTGAAAATTGTGATGAAGTGTTAAAAGAAGAAATTTATGAAGTGATTCATGATAGCTCCTTGAATGAAAAGCATGATTGCAATGGTGTTATTATAAATTATATTAATGTCAATTGTGCTAATAATATGCAAAACCCAAGCTTGGGGATGCTAATTTTGCTATGTCCGCTACTTATTGCAATGATCATGATTGGGGTGATAATGCATCTTATGATCTTGAAAATTTATTTATGCCTCATGATGAATATGATTGTGATAATATTGAAAGTGTGTTTGGAAGAGTGTCAAATCTAGGTAATAATGGTCCCACTACTTTGGAGAATGATCAATCTTATGAAATTTTTGATAAAAGTGTGCTTGGAGAGGTCATGACTTTAGTTGATGACAATCCCACTATATTGGAAGTGTGTCAACTTTGTATGCATGTGGATCATGTAGAGGATATGTTATGTGATAGCTATATTGTTGAATTTGAATATGATCCCACATGTAATTATTATGAGAGAGGGAAATATAGTTATAGAAATTTTCATGATACTAAATTACCTCTCTTCATGTTTAGATTGTCAATGTTTTATTCTTCTTCCTTGCATATGCTAGTTCTTGCTTGTTTTGATAATTTGTTTGCTTATAAAATGCCTATGCATAGGAAGTATGTTACACTTAGATGTGATTTTCACATGCTATATGATGCTCTCTTTTTGCTTCAATTCTTGTCTTTCATGCGAGCATCATTAAACTTGTGAATGCCTAGATAAAAGGCTTTAAAGAAAAGTGCTTGTTGGGAGACAACCCAATATTTTTCTTTTATGTTTTTATGAGTATACACAATATTACTTCTGTAGTAATTGTTATTTAGTGTTTTTAATTAATGTTTGTGCCAAGTAATACCTTTGGGATGGTCTATGGTGATAGTTGATTTGATCTTGCTGAAAAAGAGAAACTTTTGCACTCATTGCTACAGTTTTAGAAAATCACAGAAGCGTGATTTTGATCTGACTTTTTTATAAGAGATTGATATACATATTGCCTAGATTTTCCTATTGTTTCAGAATTTATGGAGTTGCATAAGTATACGAAGTTTCCAAATTACTACAGACTGTTCTGTTTTGAGAGATTTTATGTGTTGTTTGCTTATTTTGATGAATCTATGGGTCGTAACGGGGGGTATGAACCATGGAGAAGTTGGAATGCAGTAGATATTACACCAATATAAATTTAGAATGAGTTCACAACAGTACCTGAAGTGGTGATTTTCTTTATTGTACTAACGGATCTTATGAGTTTTCTGTTGTGAAGTTTTCAAGTTTTGGGTAAAGATTTGATGGACTATGGAATAAGGAGTGGCAAGAGCCTAAGCTTGGGGATGCCCAAGGCACCCCAAGGTAATATTCAAGGACAACTAAGCATCTAAGCTTGGGAATGCGCCGGATGGCATCCCCTCTTTCGTCTTCAACCCATCGGTAAATTTACTTGAGGCTATATTTTTATGCACCACATGATATGTGTTTTGCTTGGAGCGTCTTGTATGATATGAGTATTTGCTTTTAAGTTTGGCACAATCATCCTTGCTTTACACACCTTTTGAGAGGGACATGCTTTAATCGTGAATTTATTAGAATACACTATGTGCTTCACTTATATCTTTTGAGCTAGGTAGTTGCTCTAGTGCTTCACTTATATCTTTTTAGAGCACGAGGGTGGTTTTATTTTGTAGAAATTGATGAACTCTCATGCTTCACTTATATTATGGTGAGAGTCTTAAAACATCATGGTAATTTTCTTAGGTTATGAATTTGTCCTAATATGATGGGCATCCAAGAGGGATATAATAAAAACTTTCATAAAGAGCATTGAATATATGAGAAATTTGATTCCTTGCATTTGTTTTCAGATATGAAGATGGTGGTATTAGATTCATGCTAGAGAGTAATTTTGGATTAGTAGAAATACTTTTTTAAAGTTTGTGATTCTCGAAGCATGCGCGTATGGTGAACCGTTATGTGATGAAGTCTGAGCATGATTTATTTTTTTGATTGTCTTCCTAATGAGTGGCGGTCGGGGATGAGCGATGGTCTTTTCCTACCAATCTATCCCCCTAGGAGCATGCGTATTAGTACTTGCTAATAATTTTTTGCAATAAGTATGTGAGTTTTTTATGACTAATGTTGAGTCCATGGATTATACGCACTCTCACCCTTCTATCATTGCTAGCATCTCTACTACCACACACCTTTCACCGTTGCATTAAACCCACCATATACCCTTCCTCAAAACAGCCACCATACCTACCTATTATGGCATTTCCATAGCCATTACGAGATATATTTCCATGCAACTTCCACCATTCCATTTACTATGACACGCACCATCATTGTCATATTGTTCTCATATGCATGAGGCATTCACATAGAGTCATATCTTTGTTCTAAGTGTCAAGTTGTAATTTTCGAGTTGTATGTAAATAAAAGTATGATGATCATCGTTATTAGAGCATTGTCCCATGTGAGGAAAGGATGATGGAGTCTATGATTCTCCCACAAGTCGAGATGAGGCTCTGGACTTAAGAATAAAAGAGGCCAAAGAGACCAAATAAAAAATAAAAAAAGAGACCAAAGAGCCCAAAAGGAAAAAAAAAGAAAAAAGAAAATAAAAAAATGAGAGAAAAAGATAGAAGGGACAATGTTATTATCCTTTTCCACACTTGTGCTTCAAAAATAGCACCATCTTCATGATAGAGAGTCTTCTATTTAATCACTTTCATATACTAGTGGGGATTTTTCATTATGGAACTTGGCTTGTATATTCCAATGATGGGCTTCCTCAAATTGCCCTAGGTCTTCGTGAGCAAGCAAGTTGGATGCACACCCACTTAGTTTTTTTGAGCTTTCATATACTTATTCTCTAGTGCTTCTGTTGCATGGTAATCCCTACTCACTTGCATCGACATTGATTGATGAGAATCTCCATAGCCCATTAATTTTCCTAGTTGATGTGAGACTTTCTCCTTTTTATCTTCTCCTCACAACCACCTTCTATTCCACCTATAGTGCTCTATCCGTGGCTCGCGCTCTTGTATTGCGTGAAAGTTAAAAAATCTTGATAACATTAAAAGTATGAAACAATTAATTGGCTTGTCATCGGGGTTGTGCATGATGAAATACTTTGTGTGATGAAGATGGAGCATAGCCAGACTACATGATTTTGTAGGGATAACTTTCTTTAGCCATGGTATTTTGAGAAGACATGATTGCTTTATTAGTATTCTTGAAGTATTATTGTCTTTATGTCAATACTAAACTTTTGTTTTGAATCTTATGGATATGAATATTCATGCCACAATAAGAATAATTGCATTGATAAATATTATAGGTAGCATTTCACATCAAAAAATCCGTTTTTATCTTTTACCTACTCAAGGACGAGCAAGAATTAAACTTGGGGATGCTTGATACGTCTCCAACGTATCTATAATTTTTTATTATTCCATGCTATTATATTATCTATTTTCAATGTTTTATATGCATTAATATGCTATTTTATATGATTTTTCGGACTAACTTATTAACCTAGTGCCCAGTGCCAGTGCCAGTTTCTGTTTTTCCTTGTTTTTGACTTTTACAGAAAAGGAATATCAAACGGAGTCCAAACAAAATAAAAGTTGAAGGTGATTTTTCTTGGACTAGAAGAAACCCAGGAGACTTGGAGAGGAGGCCAGAAGACCTATGAGGCGGCCACAAGCAGGGGGGCGCACCCACTGCTTGTGGGCCCCTCATAGACCGTCCAGCCCTAATCTTTGCACTATAAGTCCTTAAATATTCCCCTTACATTAGAGGGAACACCAAAAATACTTTTCCGCCATCACAAGCTTGTGTTCTCGTGAGATCCCATCTTAGGGCCTTTTCTAGCACTCCCGAGAGGATCGAGAAGAGGTAGAGGGGGTGAATAGACTCCTAACAAAGAAAAGTTGCAATTTTTTTTATTTTCTTCAAGTTAAGGTAGAGTTTTAAAACAAATTTAAACATCCACAATACATTAAAGCAAGCATGGCAAGAGTATATGAGCAGCGGAAAGTAAAGCATGCAATTTGCAAGAAAGTAAAGGGATGGGATTGGAGTGTGCAAACGCAATTGGAGACACGGAGATTTTTGGCGTGGTTCCGATAGGAGGTGCTATCGTACATCCACGTTGATGGAGACTTCAACCCACGAAGGGTAACGGTTGCGCGAGTCCATGGAGGGCTCCACCCATGAAGGGTCCATGAAGAAGCAACCTTGTCTATCCCACCATGGCCATCGCCCACGAAGGACTTGCCTCACTAGGGTAGATATTCACGAAGTAGGCGATCTCCTTGCCCGTACAAACTCCTTGGTTCAACTCCACAATCTTCACGGAGGCTCCCAAGTGACACCTAACCAATCTAGGAGACACCACTCTCCAAAAGGTAATAGACGGTGTGTTGATGATGAACCCGTTGCTCTTGTGCTTCAAATGATAGTATCCCCAACACTCAACTCCCTCTCATTGATTTGGATTTGGTGGAAAGATGATTTGAGTGGAAAGCAACTTGGGAAAGGCTAGAGATCAAGATTCATATGGTTGGAATGGAATATCTTGGTCTCAACACATGAGTAGGTGCTTCTCTCTCAGAAAATGAATGTTGGAAGTGTAGGCATGTTTTGATGGCTCTCTCCACGAATGAAGAGTGGGTGGATGGGGGGGGGGTTATATATAGCCTCCACACAAAATCTAACCGTTACACACAAATCACCAAACTCGGTCGGACTGAATCATGAAACTCGGTCAGACTGGTTTAGTTCAAAATGTGAACATTAGGATTTTCGGTGGGACCGATATGATCAACTCAGTGGGACCGATGTGCTAGGGTTAGGGTAAAACCTCATCTCGGTTTGACCGATTACACAAACTAGGTGAGACCAATTTTGGTAATAAGCAAAACAAAGAGTTCCTCAAGCAAACTCGGTGGAACCGATTGCATATCTCGGTGGGACTGAAATTATTGCAATAAATAACAGAGAGTTTGCAAGCCCATCTCGGTGAGACCGAATTGATTAGGGTTTGTGGCAGTGGCTATTACAAGAGAACTCGGTGGTGCCGTATGGAACAAATCGGTTGGGCCAAGTTTGACTTTTGGTTTGGGACATATGTGGATATGAGAAAGGGGTTGAGGGATTTTGGAGCATATCACTAAGCATTTTGAGCAAGCAAGCCATTAAGAAACACCTCATCCCCTTTTAATAGTATTGGCTTTTCCTATGGATTCAATGTGACCTTGGATCACTAAAAGTAAAATGTAGAGTCTTGAGCTTTAAAGCTTGAGCCAATCTTTTGTCCTTAGCATTTTGAAGGGGTTCCACATCCTCTTGTCCACGCTACTCCATCTGTTGAACTTATCTGAAATGTACTAGATAAAAAATTAGTCCAACATGAGATACATTGACATCAATTACGAAAACCACCCAGGGATCACTTGTGCTTTCAATCTCCCCCTTTTTGGTAATTGATGACAACATACATCAAAGTTTTAGATAAAGATGTAGAGAATAGCAGGTAAAGCTTTGGAAAGACATGTAACATGCATAGGCCCCCCTACATGTATGCATCCATGTCAATATGGAATGTAAGAGCATGTGAATGCATAAACATGACAGAGCAAGCAATGTGTTACATGTATCTTGGCTATATGCATCGGAGCAAAAGATGTGAATATGTGAAGTGTAACTTCATGTTCATGATTCCTCCTTGCAAACAATATGTACATTAGCAAGAAGTCCCAATTTACATGAGTGTGATGCATATACTTACCTTGTGGTCTTGAGCTGGCTTAGGAAGAGATGAAACTGAGTAAACAAGGTTAGATATCACAGGTACGACTACTAGACAGAGCAAACCAAAGAGCCACAAGAATACCAAGACTGGGATGACATGTAGAGAATAAGTACTAGGCACTCCCATTGGATATAGACATGTCCCCAAAGGTAAAGATATGCAATGAATTCAAGATTTCCTTCCCTTAGATGTCTTTCTCCCTCTGAATCTTATATTTGATAATGGGAGAATATAAGGAACAGAAAATCAGAGCAAAACATATCAGAGCACAGAAACATAAGACAAACATGTCTTTCCCCTCTTAAAGACGTGTGACTTCTCTCCTCTTGAACACCAAGCATCTGGGGCCTTTGATGTGATTATCTCTCTCCCTATTGAAGTGCTCTCTCCCCCTTTTTAAGTGATTAAGATTTGATGTGATCTCTCTCTCCCCCTTTGATATCAATTTCCAAGCAGGGATCTTCTGGAGTATGAGTCAAAATAGGTTTGGTCCTTGAGTCACAGAGCAAAGCAGCATATATAATATGATGCTTGTAGAGGAAAAGAATCATCGAGTGGAGCTGGAAAAAAAGGCAGGAACAAGTGGCAAATTGTTTTCTCTATTGTGAAATCGCTGACACCGAGTTATATATTTTGGTTGCACCGAAATGGTTTAGCTTGACCAAAAGAGACGAATCGGTATGACTGAGTGCAAGACAGAGAGAGCATTTTTCACCTCAGCTCACTAGGCAAAAAGGATCTCACAAAGATTTGCAATGAATTGGATGCAGGGAATGCAGAATAGAAACAAAGAAAAAGAAAAGAAATCAAGATGAAGGGAAACAAATATGCAAGAGACAAATGCAAGAATACATAGAAACACTAGAGAACTTCATCTAGAATTGGTCGGCGACAGGGTCACCTATGTTAGAGTATATTGACTGAGGAGTCAAGTGAGAACACTTGATCGTAGGTCATACTCATTGAGGGAGTCCTGGACTAAGGGGTCCTCGGGCGTCCGACCTGTTATCCATGGGCCGAATTGATGGGCCGTGAAGACATGAAGGCCGAAGACTGTACCTGTGTCTGGATTGGACTCTCCTTGGAATGGAAGGCAAGCTTGGCGATCGACTATGAAGATTCCTTCTTATGTAACCGACTCTATGTAAACCCTAGATCCCCTCGATGTCTATATAAACCGGAAAGGATAGATTCATTGCGATAGTCGTAAAGGTTAGACGTCTAGGGTTTAGCCATTACAATCTCGCGGTAGATCAACTCTTGTAACACTCGTATTCATCAATACCAATCAAGCAGGACTTAAGGTATTACCTCCATAGAGAGGGCTCGAACCTGGGTAAACATTGTGTCGCCTGTCTCCTGTTACCATCGATCCTAGACGCACAGTTCGGGACCCCCTACCCGAGATCCGACGGTTTGGACATCGACATTGGTGCTTTCATTGAGAGTTCCACTGTGCCGTCGATGAAAGGATCGATGGCCCATTCAATTTTCTATAGTGACGCTGTCCAAGGAGAAACCGTCCTCCCCGGACAGATTTTCACGTTCGACGGCTTCGTACTACAGGCCAACTCGCTTGGCCATCTGGAGCTTGAACTATGTTGCGGATAGCTACGCCCCTGGACACCAGGTCAGATTTGGAAGCTTGAACTATGTTGCGGATATCCGTGGAGACTTGATCTTCAATGGATTTGAGACTGCAGCGATCGCTCCCCCTCGCCCCGATGAACATAACTTAAATCTGTCATCGGATCACATCCAGGAGATGGCCCCTGTTGCTGCAATGGCCTCAGAACTGGAGCAGATCGTGCCATCCGAGGCCACAGAGTCCGCGGCGTTGGAGCCGCACATGAACTCAGCACCCCGCAATATTTGCATCAATGGAACTCCGGACTCGTCTCCGGCTATAAGTCCCGGACCGGGTACGCCTGCGGACACCGAGCTGGATCGGTTATCAATTTTCAAATTTAGCACCGCAGACATCTCCCAGCACTCACCTTTGGGTGATGTGCTAAACTCTTTAAAGAAGTTGTCCTTGGAAAAGGACTCACAGCCGAACTATGTTTGGTTCGAGCAAGAGGCTGACAAGGGAGAATTTCGCTTCCCACCCGCCACCCACTTCATAGCCACCATCGAGGACTTAACCGACATGCCCTCTTTTGGCTCTGAAGACATCAACGGTACAGACGACGATGCCGATAAGGAGCAAGGCCAAGACCCGCCAGTCATCAGGCGTAGGACGGCCACCCCTTCATATGATGTGTACATGATCGATACACTTAAAAAGCCTCGCAGCATGGACAAGGGAGATCCGGTTAAAACTCCTGAGACATAGCCTAAGCTCCGGCACCCCAAACGCCGCACCAAGTCACGCCACAACAACATAGGCACTGGAGAAAATAGTACTCCGGACGGGGCCGAAAGCAATGAAGACACTGTGGGAACAATATCCGAGCAGGAAGAACAGGAAAACGGGCAAGCCAGGCCCGATGAACAGGGCCCACCCAGCAATGGTTCGGAGGACGACAACTACCTTCCGCTCTCCGATGATGAGGTAAGCCTTGGTGACGAAGACTTCATCATACCCGAAGAGCCCCTTGAGCAGGAGCGCTTCAAGCGCAGGCTGATAGCTACGGCAAGGAGCCTGAAAAAGAAGCAGCAGCGGCTTCAAGCTGACCAAGACCTATTCAATGACAAATGGACCGAAGTCCTGGTCTCCGAAGAATACGACCTTAGTGGCCTAGCCAAAAGCTAGCCAAAGCACAGACCGCTATACCAGTCTGATGACGGGGCGTTGGAGCCCATACCATCGCCACACAATGCGGCAGGTCGCCGGCAACTCTGTTCGGATAAAGAGGCAACTCAAGCCGAACACCAAACTGCCCCAACTCCTCGTAAAGGCAAGAACAATGCAGGTCATGATTACCCAGACAACCTGCAGAGGGACTTGGACAATAGAGCAGGAAACGCAAGATCGATCTACGGATCGCGAAAACATGTTTCGACACGCGACGATGGCTACCTACTCGGACGTGTCACACCTCGCCGCGACCAGGCCGAAAACCGCAATGGGACTCCTTCGGAGTTACGCCGTAGTGTGGCCCAACATAGAGATGCCGCACACCAGCTTTGCTTCACTGATGAAGTAATGGATCATGAATTCCCCGAAGGATTCAAACCCACCAATATTGAATCATACGACGGGACAACCGATCCTGCAGTATGGATAGAAGATTTCATCCTCCACATCCATTTGGCCCGTGGAGACGACCTCCATGCCATTAAATACCTCCCACTTAAACTAAAAGGACTAGCTCGGTACTGGTTAAACAGCCTGCCTGAAAATTCCATAGGCAGTTGGAAGGACTTGGAAGAGGCCTTCCTCGATAACTTCCGAGGAACACATGTCTGGCCACCGAACGCCGATGACCTAAGTCACAATGTCCAACAGCCCGGAGAATCAGCCAGGGAGCTCTGGACCCGGTTCTTAGTCAAAAGAACCAAATCGTCGACTGTCCGGACGCGGAACTCCTCGCGGCTTTCAGACACAGCGTCCGGGACGAATGGCTTGCATGCCACCTCGACCAAGAAGGGCCTAAATCCATGACAGCCCTCATTGCTCTGATGACTCGCTTTTGCGCGGGAGAAGACAACTGGCTCGCTCGTAGAAGCAATAGCGCCAACAACCAGGGCACCTCCAAAATCCGAGATGCCAACGACAAGCCACGAGGAAGCAAAAACAACAATCACAATGACAATGAAAGATCAGGCGACACAACGGTCAACGCCGGATTCAACAACCCCAAGCCCGGTCAGCGGAAGAAGCCACTCAAGGCGAATTGAGATGAACCATCCAACCTGGACAGTATATTGGACCGATCCTGCCAGATTCATGGCCACTCCGATAAACCAGCTAATCATACCAACAGAAACTGCTGGGTCTTTAAACAGGCTGACAAGCTCAACGCCGAACATAGGGGAAGGAAGCCGCCAATCGACAGGGATGATAGAAAGGTTCACCAACGAAAAACTGGGGGTCTGAAGTAGTCTCCATCCGAGGATCAACTACCCCTAGAACGGAAATAGCAACCCGACTTCTGCCGCCCAGTCCGTACACCTACAAAGTTTGTACCATGCATACATTTACGCACTCAAGATACCATGGGCATTGGCGGAAGCACAATACGGACAAGCCTGCAAGCACTCCAGTAACTTTTTTATAATTATTTATTTTCTTTTTTTCTTCCTTTGATATCCTTTAAAAACAAGTGATGAACAGGATAAAAATCGGAAACCGGCTCTATCGGAGTCCAGATCCGTACACTCACCCAAGGGGTCCTTTCCGTCAAGGATTCCCCCCGCCTCCGAGGACTGGCGGCGCAGACGTGCGACAGGAGGTCCGAAATAACTTTTTTTAGACCGCACTCTCTATTTCTCGAGCCTGTACTATGCTTGTTCCTCCGCCTCCAACCCCGAGCATGTCAAATAGCCGGGAGGATGGCTTATATATATATATCTTAAGTAATCATTGGCATATCACTCGGTTCCCATCAAACAAATATCTGAACTAATCACCCACATTGTTTCCACAACAAATATGGCTCCCATGGTTGTTTCACAGAAACACCTTGGCATAACCCACCAGGGGCTTGGTGTGGGAACAAATGAGTTGCCAGTAAAAGTCTGAACAACTCCATAGCATACTTCGGCGTCGCAAGTTTGGCCATATATGCATCAGCTCCGAATCATTGTCTTGGGTCAATAGTTGGGTTGCCCGGCTCCTGTGCTTTCTACCCTACGTTCCGCTCTATCAGCTAGGGTAGTAAAGGGAGAACTACTGCAATTGTGCCCTGGTCTAAACCGGATGAGCACCTCAGTAGAGAAAGCCAAAAATTGATTGTCATGATGTGGCGAGAGCTGGTTAGACACTTGACGACTTCTTGGAATCTTTAGCGATTCTCCGTGTCACACGAGGGATCTTTTTCAGATCAAATATGTAAGGCACCATATGCCGCATACATACCAGGGGCTATGCCGTAGCCCCACCATAAAACTCCTATGGCTAAGTGAAAGTGTTAACGCCTTATAGTCCGATTGCCTGGTTCGCCGCATTATCACCTCCTTCATGGACCAAGATGTTGGATAAAGAGTGATTAAATGCCTTTCCGAACACCCCCGTACTTCCTACGAGGGGGCTGAAGCCGACGACTGGAAAACTTTCAGATTATATCAAAATGGACGCACAGGAGGAATTCAAGCTTTCAAGAAAAACATAAATAGATTAACTATAAAATTGTATTTTACAACTTTCATACACATCACTCGAACATTATGTCTTTTGAGCACTGACCCTCTATCAAGCGGGCGGCCTCTAGGACATCTTCAAAATAATGCTTCGGTTCTGGGCGGTCCTTGCCTTTGGGTGGACCCTTTGTCGCAACATCGATGGCCTTCATCTTCCCCCAGAACGTCTTGACTCGGGCAAAAGCCATCCGTGCACCTCAATGCACGTTGACCGCTTCACAGCGTCGATACACGGCACCGCGTCAACAAGCCTTTGCACTAAACCGAAATAGCTATTCGGAACAGGCTCAGTTGGCCACAACCGGATTACGACATCCGTCATGGCAGCGTCGGATATCCTATGAAGTTCGGCCCATTTGGACATCTATTCGTTGAGCAACAGAGGGCGCTTTGATGCGCCAAACTGTGACCAAAAAAGCTTCTCCGTTGCATATAGATCTCGCGCTTGGTAATACTGCGCCGCATCAGCAGAACTCTTCGGCAAGTCCAAGAACTCGTCCGTAGAACTCCATACTTGGTTAAGCTGGGCATAGTTCGGGTCGCCGACCTTAGTTTGCAGCAGAAAGGGCTTTCCAGCCGCAATCTCCCTCGCCTATCGAACCTCCTGATGGGATGCTCTGCATTCCGACCGCGCTTCTCTCACCTCTTGTAAGGCCTTGTCCAGATCAACCGTTAAGGCTTTACTCCCTTATCCAGAAATTCACAGCAGCTGGTAGCATTCTCCAGTTCGAGCGTCATCGTGGATATCTTCCCCTCATCTTGGCGCCATGCAACTTGTTCGGCTTTTAATTCAGCCGATGCCTCTTCGGCAGTAGCATTGCTACGCCGGGCCTGCTCCTTGGCCCGAGCGAGCTCCGCTCGGAGAACTTCAACGTCGGCAGCACCATCTGCAGCCAAATCTCAGCATCATGCTTATACCACAAAAATGTATGAGGATTGCCCCGAATACATACCTTGCGACTCGTCCAGACGCACATTGATTAAAGCAAGATCATCCCCTGCTATATCAAGCTTCCGCTGCAAATCGGCAATCTCCATAGTCCGGGAAGTGGCCAAGGGGGAAGCAGCCCGCGTTCAAAGTTCATCAGGTTAGTCCTCAAATGATCCTTTTCGATCCTCCGTTTGCTTCCCAGTGGAAGCCAACCCGAGTATCAGGGGCTACTACCTGTACACAGGCACATCTTTGCAAATGAAACATAGCTGAAAACATCATGTCACAAACCTCGAAGCCCTTCAGTAGGCTCATGAAGGCTTCATTCAATCCGCTCTTTGCAGACGGAATCTTCTTAGTCACTGTACCCATCAAGGTACGCTGTTGCCCCGAGACAGATGCTTTCCGCAACATGTCCCGCAATATATCCGGAGTCTCCGGGTCTCCAGAAGCTGCTCCAAAAGCACAATCATCCTTTGAAGGAATCTGCTCGCCCGTCTCCAAAATCGTTGTCGGATGTGAACCAGATAGCCCGGGGCCTTTGTTACCATCAGCCCCAGAATCCCGGATGGTCGGAGGTCCACCTTTGGGTACTGCCTCTTCTGTCCCCTGGTCTAAAGGGACCCTCCGCGATGACACTTCAGAGTCATCCGCCTTACTGGGCGAGGAGATCGGAGGAGGCATCTCGCTCTCCATCATCTCTGGAAGAAGACTCCCCGAAGAAGAGGATCACCCAGAAAAACTCTGTGCCGACCTGTAGAAATGCATGAACGTTACGTATATCTTCAGTAACAGCAATGGAGCGGGATGCTATCAAAGTACACCGGATTCTCTTACGGTTTGGCCGAGGGCTTGCCCCCTTGTTGGAGCTGCTCAACGGCGTCACTTTCCAAACCCAAGCCGGTCGACGGCGGCATCTTTCCCTTCTTGAAAGACCGCCCCTCCCAATCTTCGGAGGTGGCCCTTTTCCTCCTGTTTGGAGAAGGGATAGTGGGTCCTTTTCTGCCTCCGTCTTCGGGCAAGGAAAGGTCGATTTCTCCGGACTCAGTGTCCGACTTACCCCCGGAACCAAGGTCATCTTGGGTCTTTTCTCCCTCCCCTGCTGATGCCTGGTATGGCGCTGAGGCCAGCATCCTTGTTAACACAGGAGTAGCTGAGTCTTCGGGAAGGGGAGTTGGACACCTAATCAATTCCACCTTCTTTATCCAGCCCTGAAAAAGGATGATACTATTGGTATCTTGCCACTTGGTATCTGATTATGAGGTATTCGGTAAACGGGTGCTTACCGGGGTGTCTGGATGTTTACAGTCTATGCCGACATCTTCGGTGGTGTCCGGCCATTGCCTTCGTTTCCCAAAGAATAATCTCCACATTCCTTTGTGCGTTGTGCCGCAGAAGTTCTGAAGAGTCTGCGGCCCTTATGGATTGAACTCCCATAGGCAGAGAGGCCGTCGCTGGCATGACAGGGTCCGACGAACTAGCATTACATGAACGACGCTGGCTATGTCGATGTCCCTCTCAATGAGGCTTCGAATGTGACTTTGCAGAGTTTGCACATCATTCGTTGATCCCCAATCTAGCCCCTTGTTAATCCACGTTGCAAGCTGAGTTGGAGGGCTGGGTCGAAATGCGGGCGTGGTTGCCCACTTGGAGTTGC
Source organism: Triticum aestivum (assembly GCF_018294505.1). Lineage (NCBI taxonomy): Eukaryota > Viridiplantae > Streptophyta > Magnoliopsida > Poales > Poaceae > Triticum > Triticum aestivum. The sequence goes on along the minus strand of NC_057800.1, from coordinate 657,086,171 downwards.
GGGGCCCGGTGATATAGAACCACCCCTGCTGCTACAGATCAGAAGATTTGGCGAAGGATCCTTTCAGCCAAACGGCGCTTGCAAGCTTGCTCAGTGTAGCGCCGTCGCACTCGGCCTGCTCCCCCTCTACCACTGGCGGCTTCTGTCGGGTGGTAGGTGCGACATATGCCAACGGGTGGCTTATCATTGTGGGAACCAGTAAGACGTCGCCGGTGCCTGGAAGCGGGATAAGGCGAAGACATGCACGCCGGTGGATCTTACCCAGCTTCGGGGCTCTCCATGGAGATAACACCCATACTGCTGCTCTGCGGGGTCTCCGCATGCTCACTAGATGAATCAAGTAGCTACACAACGCTCCTTGAGCTGTTTTGGGGGAGGAGGAAGAAGGGCACGGCTAGCCTGCTTCTACTCCCCGTGTGGTGTCTAGAACTAGCGGGGGGTCCAACCCTTTGCATGGGTGCTCCGGGGGGTTTATATAGGCCTACCCCCGGGGGTACAATGGTTATCCGATTGGGCGCTGGGCCCAGCCGTCTGTGACTGCGCTCGCTGGCTTCTGCGCCGGCTGCTGGGGCCCGCCGGCTGCCGGCCCCTTGGTCGACAGGCAGGCCCCACTGTCCGGGGCCTGGTTGGCGGCTGGTTACTATGGCTTCATCTTGTTTATGTGAGCTTCAACGTGGTAAGCGTGGCTACAGTACCGCCGCCTGTCAGGCGATCGCTGTGGCCTTACCGCGTCTTGTCTCCTTAATGAGGCGTCTTCTTCGAGGGAGGCGGCAAGCCGACTGCGGGGAGCCGGCTCTGTCTTGGGCCGACTGGCTGGAGGCGTGGCCGCCTTCGGGCGTCTCTCTGCTCAAAGGGGCCCACCGCCTACGGGCCACGCTGGCGGCCCGTCGTGGGTGATGCCAGAGTCAACATGGCAACAGTGCTGCGCCGGACGGGTCATGCCTACCCCATAGGGCGCACTGTGCCGGGCGCGCTCCGGGATTCGGGGGTGGCAGGCTCTTCTGTAGCCACGCCCCATCGCAACGCCGTCAGGTGGGTGCAAACTTTGTGGGTACGGTCTTGACCGCTTTATGGGGAGCCCGCTTCTTGGAGTCGGCCTTCTCTTGGCCGGCTTCTTGGAGTCGGCCTCCTCATGAGTGCTAAAGTCAGACCACCTCCCGAAAGCCGGCCTGGGTTGCAGCCAGCTAGGGGAAGGCGGCCCCATGTCTTGGATTCTTGAGAGCCGGGCGGGCTCGTAACTTTTTTCAGAAGGGCCAGGGGGAGCCGGCTAGGCTACCCATGGCTATTTACTCCGACAGTAGTCCCCGAAGCTGATCGAGCACCGAGGCGATCAGGGGGACGAGGAGCTTGGTCAGCTTCCCATCCTGAAGAGCCGGCCTTGCGGGCGCATGTCGACTTCAGAGAGCTCCACGTCTTACAGGCGGAAGGAGAGGGGACCTGCGCGCTGACTACGCCCCCCCCCCCCCGCGGCCACGTGGCAGCGGGGTCCTGTGAGCGCACGCGCGCGACGGGACGCCGCCGCAGGCCCGAGTCCGCTATTCGCGAGCCTTGGTCCGGGCGTGGATCTTCCATGGCCCACAGGGGCCGCTCGCCTTCTCGAGGCAGTTTTGTTTCCCCGTTAAGGCTCGATGATCGCGGGACATGGGGAGTGGGCACGATCGATCCCCACGCTTCCCCACGCCGCGCCTCCTCGGCTCCACCACGTGAGCCTATAAGTAGGGGGAGGAGGGAGAGCGACAGAGGTTCGCACGCTCCCTCCCGCTCCGCCCCTCCTAACCCTCGTCTTCTTCCTCTCGCTGCAGTCGCAGCTTCCCGTCTCAGCGCCGTCGCGTCTCTACACCACCTCGCTCCCATGGCGTTGTCAAGCTCATGGGACGGCTCCAACGTCCATGAAGACCACGTGGAGTTCCTCCGCCAGACCCGGCGCCTGCCTGGTGCCGACCGCGTATAGGTCCGCCTAGCGCCGGAGAAGGAGATCTCGCCGGCACCGGAGGAGGGCGAGCGGGTCGTCTTCCGCTCGCACTGCCTGCGCGGCTTCGGCCTTCCAGCGAGCGGGTTTCTGCGCTCTTTCTTGGAATTCTACAACCTCCAGCCGCATCACCTCACGCCCAATGCGGTGATGCTGCTGTCGGCCTTCGTCTCCCTCTGTGAATGCTTCTTGGGGCTGCTCCCCACGCCGGAGCTCTGGGGAGAGTTCTTCCAGAGCAAGCTCGGCACAGTCGTCGCCGGCGTGCCCGCCCCCTATGGGGCCTTCATTGCCATGAGGAGGGCGAGCGAGAACAACCCGTTCCCGCCCATCCCCCTGATCCAATCGGTGAAGGTTTGGCAAAGATCTTATTTCTATGTGAAGAATGTCGCCGAGGAAGGAGACTACATCAACCTGCCGGCTTATGTAGCCAGCCCGCCGGCTGGGAGGCAGCCCTCGTGGAGCTTCCGGTCCCGGTCATTGTCTCCGGCCGGGAACGCCGCCATCTCCCGGCTTCGGGTGATGATTCAGTCAGAAGGCCTGCGCGGCGCCGACTTGGTGGCCGCCTTCGTGGAGCGCCGGATTCTCCCTCTCCTGAGCCGGCCCCATATGATGTGTCAGATGAGCGGCCGCTTCGACCCAAGCCGGCTGAGCACATGGGAAATGCCCCACGCGGAGGTGGCGCTCATGGTTAACTACATCGCCAACTGCAAGCTCACCGGGGACTGGCAATACGGCAAGGTGCCGTATTCCCGCGCCAATCCTCCGCCCGTGGTAAGCTTCTCTCTCTATCTTCTTTTCGTCGTCGACCGGCTTCATGACGGCCGGCTTCTGACCAGTCGATTCTTTTGAGCAGAACCCTCTTCTTGCGCCGCCGGCTGGGGCAGCGGGAATTGAACGCCAGTATACCCCCGACCGCATGGTGGACGACGTTGACGACCCGAACTTGGGGGCGGCCGCCATGGAAGACGCCGTCGTGGGGGACAGTGCTGAGCCCGGAGGCTCAAGGTTCACCGCGAGCTTCGAGGACTGGCCGGACGAATTCGATGACGAAGTCGCCCCGCGACGCCAGCCGGCGGCCGACCAACACGGCACGGGCTCGTCTGCCGCGCCGGCTGCCGGCGGTGCGCAGAAGCGCCGGGCCGCTCTAGGCCTCTTCGGCAGTTGGCCAAAGAAGTCCAAGCCCTCCACCGCGGCGACAAAGTGAGACGAGGCGGCCGCGAAGGCGGCCCGCTTCCGCAAGGTGGTGAAGCAGCCGCAAGCGGTCTCGGCGTAACTCTTCGATTGCCTTGCTGCATGTTTGTCATCATTCTCTTTCTCTTCGAATTTTCTTCTTAACTTTTCCTCGCTTGCTGGACAGGGCGCCGCTTTCTCTTGAGCGGGGTCCGGGCGGCTCCGTCGTGGGGCCGGCTGGAGGGTCTTCGAGCTCCCGCCGCGTGGACCCCCGCGCCGAACTCAGGGAGGCCACAGAGCGAAACACCCGCGAAGCACGGGAGGAGCGCGAGGCGGCGGAGAAGGCGGCCGCCCAGGCGGCGAGGGAGCAGGCCAAAGCGGCAGCCAAGGCCCAGACGGAGGCGGCTACCGCGGAGACGGAGGCGGAAAGCTCGCGGAGCCAGCCTCCGCTGCTCGCCATTCCTCTCTGAGCCGTAGCCCCCGACACCCCACTGCCCTTGGCGGAGGAGATCATTCAAGATCTGCCGCTGTTGGAGAGGGGGGAGGACCCCGTGGCCTTGGCGGGGAGAGCGCCGCCAGCAGCGCCAACCAGAGCGGGCCGAGGCGGTCAATCGTCAGCGGCGCCAGAGGGGCCGGCCGGAGGTGAGCCGGAGAACAGAACCGGCCTCGAGGTGCAGCTGGCGACGGGCCGGCGCGCAGGGGGAGGCGCCGCTCCATGGAGTTGCGCCGAGTTGCGGGCGCGTGGCCAGCCGGCGGAAGATCTGGAGGCGGTCAGCACCACCGTGTCTAAGTGGACTCCCAGCGGGGGGACTAGCGAGCTGGATGCGGCGACTCAAGGGGTCCGGAGCCGGCTACAAGCTCAGGCCGCCCTGCTGCAACAGCTCAACCAAGAGTTCTTGTCAACGTGAGCCACTATCCGGGTGAGTCCTTCGTTCTTGGCTGCCTTGCTTTCTTAATTTCTTCCGTGGGGGCGCGTCAGCGCACCCACTGGGTGTAGTCCCCGAGATTCGGGCCGACTGTTGCGCAGTCGGGTCAGATCTTTCTCGACGGCTTTCTTACTTTGCTTTTTTCTGAATTTTTAGGAATACCACAACCTTCGTGCTGCCGCCTTCGACTCCCAGGCTCGAGAGTTGAGCCGGCGGACCGACGACCTGACTGACAGCCGAAGTATGTACTTGGTCTTGTCTGTCTCCTGTGGGGGCGCGTCAGCGCACCCACTGGGTGTAGTCCCCGAGATTCGGGCCGACTGCTGCGCAGTCGGGTCGGATCTTTCTTGACGACTCTTTTCTCATTGGTTTTTCTTGTCTTCAGGGGCCAACACCGACTTGAGGAAGGAGCTCGGCAAAGCGAAGGCCGCCCTTCATACCAAGGAGGCCGAGTGCGCCACCTTGGTCCAGGAACGGGATCGCCTAGCCAAGAAGCTGGTCGACCAAGAGGAGAGCCACAAAGCGGCCCTGCAGGCGGCGCAGGAAAGCGAAGACACCTTGATGGCAGAGTATGAGGTCGTGGCGACGAGCTGGTCTGAGGCCCGGCGAACCCTGGACCAAGGCTTCGGCCGGATCGAGGACTTGATTGACGGTAAGTTGCCTTTTAGCCCTTCTCCTGCCCCTTGCCGCCTGGGTTTTTTGACTTATCTTGAGCCGTTGCTTGTTGTTTCTTGCAGATTACTTCCCGGGCTACTCCGCCTTCGCCGCCCAAAGCATTGAGGCCCATCGCGAGGCGCGCCGTCAAGCGGGGGCCAGCATTGCGCCGGATGCGAACCGGACCCTTGAAGAGCAGCTCCTGGCTATCCAGGCACGGTTGCAGCCGGCTCATCGGATGCTTCGCCGGCTCCAACATGCTGGGGCGCAAGTGTTGGCCGCCCTCTGGCCCGGCGAGACGATCCCCCGCACCCCAAGCCAAACTGCCGACTGGCTGGAAGTCGTAGTTGGTCGCTTCGAGGCTTGGAAAGCGTCAGCGGCCTGCCTTGGAGCCGGGCGGGCATTGGAATTCGTTCGGGCTTGGTACCCAGGGCTGAGCCTGGACCAGCTGCGCACTTGGCGGATGGAGGCCGACGCGGAGCTGGAGGAGGTGAGGCTGGCTATCGCCCAGCAAGCTTCAACGATCGCTGAGTGCACCGACATCAGCGTTTTCGCACCCGAAATCGATGATGACGGTGTTGCTCAGCCGGAGGAGTGGTTCGTGCTGAACCCGGCGGTGGGCGAGGACTCGACGGAGGAGATTGCCTCCAGCGACGAGGGCGAAGAAGACGAAGACGAGGACGGCGAAGACGTCGAGCCGGCTGGTGGAACAACCAGCCGACCTCATGCCGACCGTGCCTCCAACAACGAGGCGCGTGGAAGCGCACCCTCTGCGGGAGGCGGCGACCAGGCCGAAGTTCGTCAGCCGGCCGCTCCTTCAGCCGGCACGACCATCTCCGCCAACCAGTCTGGCTCGTCGGCCGCTCCGCCAGCTTGACCTGTCGTCTTTATCTTTCCTGCTTTGTTGTCTTTGAACAATCTTTGTTAAGTTTTCGTAGTTCCACCCACTTGGGATGTATCCAAACTATGTTGAATGCTGGCCTCTCGGAGGTCTTGTTATGTAAATATTATTATTTGCATGTTTGGTTTCCATTCGCGTATGCTTTTTTATCCTTAGGCTTTTTCCTTTCCCGCCTTCCCTCTTTGGGGAGGCAAGTACTTGAGCTTTCTTGGATTAAAGTGAAGTGAATGGAAACTGGCCGGCCGGCTACTCTGGTAGTCGGTCGGCGGGGTAAGAAAAACCGGCTTTTGTTATATTAGTCCGCTAGTCCCTAGCCGTTTTTCGTGTGGGTGCCCGTTCCTGCCTTTAACTCTTGCCAGCCGGACAGCCGGCTCTTCGGACTGCGACTTTGGCAAGAGAAGGCTTGAGAGCCGGCACACTACTTGTCTGACTGCGGGTAGGACTTCTAATATAACTCCAGTCGGCCAGTCCCCGAGCCGACTAGTCGAACCCGGTGCCGGACGGGACAAGTAAATGAAATGACAAGGTCATAAGCATGATACTTTTCATTCATAAATAAGGGATGGCAGTCCCCAAGCCCTCCTCGGGGGGCCTATTGTCTTGTACTTAATACAAAAGTTAGCACGATACATACTGCCTTTTAACTGTAAAACCTTCGAAGGAGGTTGGCGTTCCATGGCCGTTCCGACTCCTTGCCGGAGTCATCTCTCTTGCGTGCCTTCGACTTCTGTGCGTCGATCAGGTAGTAGGAGTCGTTGCCTAGAGCTCTGCTGATGATGAAAGGGCCTTCCCAAGGGGCTGAGAGCTTGTGCTGGCCGGCTGTTCGTTGGATCAGCCGGAGCACAAGATCGCCCTCTTGGAAAGATCTTGGCCTAACCTTCCGGCTGTGGTAGCGGCGCAAACCCTGCTGGTAGATGGTGGACCGGCTGAGGGCTAACAGCCGGCTCTCTTCCAGCAGGTCTACGCCGTCTTCTCGTGCTTCCTTGGCTTCTGCTTCTGTGTACATGGTTACTCGAGGCGAGTCGAATTCGATGTCAGTTGGGATGACCGCCTCGGCACCATACACAAGGAAAAAGGGGGTGAAGCCGGTTGACTTGTTTGGTGTAGTGCGCAGACTCCAGAGGACAACCGGCAGCTCATCGAGCCAACAGCTGGCTGAGCGCTCCAGAGGTACGACCAGTCGAGGCTTGATACCGGAGAGGATGAGGCCGTTGGCTCGCTCGACCTGGCCGTTTGACTGCGGGTGGGCGACGGATGCTAAGTCCAGCCGGATACCTTGGGCTGTGCAGAAACGTGCCAAGGCTCCTTTGGCAAAATTCGTGCCATTGTCGGTGATGATGCTGTGCGGCACGCCGTACCGAGTTGTTATGTCTGCGATGAACGTCACGGCAGTCGGCCCATTCAGCTTCTTGATCGGCTTTGCCTCAATCCACTTGGTGAATTTGTCCACGGCGACGAGCAAATGCGTCATGCCGCCGCGCACCGTCTTGAATGGGCCCACCATGTCCAGTCCCCAAACGGCAAAGGGCCAAGTGAGGGGAATGGTCTTGAGTGCCGAAGCCGGCACGTGTTGCTTGGAGCTGAAGAGTTGGCATCCCTTGCAATGTTTGACTAATTCTTTGGCGTCATCCAAAGCAGTCGGCCAGAAGAAACCATGGCGGAAGGCTTTGGCAACAAGTGATCTTGAGGCCGCATGGTGGCCGCATTCTCCTTGGTGAATGTCTGTGAGGATTGCAATGCCCTTCTCTTGCTCGACGCACCGTTGGAGGATTCCAGTGACGCTGCGCTTGAGTAGTTCTCTGTTGACGATTGTGTACGCTCCGGCTCGACGCTGGACTTGTCTTGCTTCTGTTTCGTCAGCCGGCAGGTCTTGGTTTACTAGGAAGTTGAGGATGGACTGAGCCCATGATGGAGCCGCGACTTCTTCTACTGCCAAAGTGGCTACTGCCACCAGGGTGGGCGGGCTGGGCGGTGAGGTGTTGGAGTCGGCCGCCGGCTGTAGTGCTGGTGCATTCCCCGGGTCGGCTACCGCAGTCCCCGAGCCGGTCATGGCAGTCCCTGAGCCGGATGCCGAAGTCCCCGAGCCGGCTGCCGAAGTCCCCGAGCTGGTCGTGGCAGTCCCCGAGCCGGCCGCCGAAGTCCCCGAGCCGGCTGCCGAAGTCCCCGAGCCAGCTGCCGAAACCGCGGGGCCGGCTACGGGGGGCTTGGGTCGGCTACTTGATTCTTCGAGCCAGACCCGGCCGCATCGGGGTCGGGCGGCACGAAGATGGAATCGGATTCCGGAGACGGCTTGATAGACGGCTTGAGGAGGCGTTGTAGAGCGACGCCGGTTGGAATTGCTTGCCGAGTGGAGCCTATTCGAGCCAGGGCATCGGCTGGCTCGTTGTCGGCTCGTGGTATGTGGAGGAACTCGCATCCTTCAAAGTATCCGCTGAGTTGTTGGACCAGGAAACGGTAGCTCGCCATATTCGCGTCCTTGGCGTCCCAGTCGCCGGATGATTGCTGGACCACCAGGTCCGAGTCGCCATAACATAGGATCCGGCGAATGCCAATTTCTTTGGCAAGACGGAGCCCGTGTATGAGCGCCTCGTACTCGGCCACGTTGTTGGAGGCGGCAAAGTGGATCTGTAGCGTGTATCTGAGCTTGTCACCTTTCGGAGAGGTAAGGACGACGCCGGCTCCCAAGCCGGTGCGCATCTTGGACCCGTCAAAGTGCATGCGCCAATGGGTGGAGTCGGGAGTCGGCGGCAGGTACTGGGTCTCGGCCCAGTCGATGAGGAAGTCGGCCAGGGCTTGGGACTTGATGGCAGTGCAGGGCAGGTAGAAGATCGTGTACGGGGCCAGCTCGATAGCCCATTTTGCCACCCGGCCGGATGCATCCCGGCTGCCTATGATCTCGGCTAGCGGGGCAGTGCATACGACCGTGACGAGATGCTCTTGAAAGTAGGGCTTCAGCTTCTTGGCGGTGAAGTACGCGCCGTAACACATCTTTTGGTAGTGCGGGTAGTTCTGCTTTGAGGCGGACAGCACCTTGCTCAAATATTACACCGGCCTCTGGACCGGCTGGGCTCGGCCTTCTTCTGGGCGTTGGACTACGATGACGGTGCTGACCATCCGGCTGGTTGCAGCGATGTAAAGGAGCATGGGCTCTTTCTCAGTCGGCGCCACGAGGACAGGCGGCGTGGCCAGCATCTTCTTCAGCTCGTGAAAAGCTTGGTTGGCCTGGTAGTTCCACTCGAATTGAGTGCTCTTCTTCATGAGGCGGTAGAGGGGGAGAGCTTTCTCTCCGAGCCGGCTGATAAAGCGGTTCAGGGAGGCCAAGCACCCGGTGAACTTCTGGATGTCTCGAAGCTTGGTGGGGATCGCCATTCTCTCGATGGCCTTGATCTTCACCGGGTTGCACTTGATGCCGCGTTCGGAGACCAGGAAGCCTAGGAGCTGGCCGGCTGGCACTCCGAACACGCATTTCTCGTGGTTGAGCTTGATTTGGAACCGGCGTAAGTTCTCAAATGTTTCCTTGAGGTCTCCCAGCAAGGTGCCGCGCTTCTCCGTCTTCACCACGATGTCATCCACGTAAACGTGAGCGCTTCTGCCGAGTTGCTTGAGGAGGCACTTCTGCATGCAACGCTGAAAGGTGGCACCGGCATTTCTCAAGACGAATGTGATAGTCAGGTAGCAGAAGGCTCCGAACGGCATGATGAAGGCGGTCTTCAGGCGGTCGTCCGGATCCAGCTTTATCTGATGGTATCCAGAGTAAGCATCCAAAAAACTCAACAGCTCGCATCCGGCCGTGGAGTCTATCACTTGGTCTATTCTTGGCAGGGCAAAGGGATCTTTGGGGCAGGCCTTGTTGAGACTTGTGTAGTCTATACACATGCGCCACTTATTGTTCTTCTTTAGCACAAGGACCGGGTTGGCGAGCCACTCTGGAAAGAAAACTTCCATGATGAATCCGGCCGCCAAGAGCCGGGCTATCTCCTCCCCTACAATCTTGCATTTCTCCTCCGACAGTCGGCGGAGGGGTTGTCTGACTGGCTTTGCGTCTTCTCGAACGTGTAGTTTGTGCTCGGCGAATTTCCTCGGAACACCCGGCATGTCCTTGGGGGACCATGCAAAGATGTCCCGATTCTCACGGAGGAAATCGGCGAGCTCGCCTTCCTATTTGCTGTTCAGGTTTGCCCCGATGACGGCAAACCTCTCTGGATGCTCGGGGTTAAGAGGTATCTTCTTCGTCTCCTTGGCCGGCTGGAAAGATCCTTGAGCGTCATGCTCCTTGGGGTCGGGGGACATGGCCGACTGCTTGCCGGCTATGGCCATGACTCGGTCCAGCATCTTCTTCTCTTCGGCAATCACAAGGGACTCGGCCAGCCGGCTGCTGGCCGCTGCGCACTCGGAGGACTTCTTGTAATCACCGACTACGGTGATGACGCCTTTGGTGCTTGGTATCTTCATCTTGAGGTACGCATAGTGGGGAACTGCCATGAATTTGGCCAAGGCAGGTCGGCCCAGCAATGCATGGTAAGGGCTCTCCAGGTCCACCACTTCAAACCAGATCGCTTCCCGGCAGAAATGCTCCTTGTCCCCAAAAAGTGCATCAATCTTGATTTTGCCAATGGGGGCGCAGGACAGGACGGGTACGATGCCATGGAACACTGTCCGAGTGGGCGTGAGCTGCTTTGTCTTGACGTTTAGCTTCTCCATGGTGTCACGATACAGGATGTTGATGCTGCTCCCGCCATCTATCAACACACGGGAGAAGCGGGCGGCGCGTCTGTCCGTTGCAAGGGTGGCTTCCAGGACCAAAGCATAAGAGCCGGGAGACGGCATCACTTCCGGATGGTCAGCCCGGCTCCAGCTAATGGGATTTTCTGACCAATGCATGTGTCCAGCGGGGTTGGCAGCGACCACGCCAACTTCCTGGCGCTCTCGGCGTTTGCTGCACCGGTCTTCCGGCTGGCTTGTAAAGACGATGTAGGTTGCTTGCTCATCAGGGAACTCGTCATGCACGGCTCCGACTGCGGGCCGAGTGGCCGGAGGCGGCGGAGGCGGAGGCGGCGGGCCGGCAGGCGGAGGCGGCACGAGCCCCTCGCCCTTAGAGATTCGGGTGAGCCAATTGCACTTTCGGGTCGTGTGGTTGGACGGCTTCGCGCAGCTGTGGAACTTGCAAGGGGCGTCGAGGGTTTGCTCGTAGGAGAAGGCGGGCTGCCAAGCCGGCCTGCCGCCCTTGGGCTTCTTGGGCGCCGGTCGTTCTTTAGGCGGCGCATCTTCGACTGTGGCCACCTGCCGGCTGGCAGGGGGCGGCGCGGGGCCCTTGCGCTTATGGTCGTTCGAGTTGGGGTGTCGGCCGGAATCCCCAGCCGGCGTCTTGGCCGCCGGATTGAGTACCTTTCCGGACGCGTCTACCCGAAGCTCGGTCTTCATCGAGGAGTCGGCGGTGGCGTACTTGTCCGCTATGTCCAGAAGCTCGTCGAGGGTAGCCGGCTCGTCGCAGAGGAGCTTGTGCTTGAGGAGGGTGCCTTCTCGACATCCGGCTGTGAAGTATTCTATGGCTTGCACCTCGTGCACCCCTTCACAGGAGTTGCGGAGCTCGGCCCAACGCGTGAGGTAATCGCGAGTGGACTCGGTGGGGCCTTTTACGCACAAGGAGAGCTGTCTGGGCTTGGGAGCCCGCTTGTAGGTGCTGGTGAAGTTGCGGATGAAGGCTTCTGTGAAATCTAGCCAGCTGTTGATGCTACGCGGCTTGAGGCTGTTGAGCCAGGTCCGCGCCGTGCCTTGCAGCATGAGGGGCACGTACTTCACGGCAATGCGCCGGTTGCCGTTGGCTATGCTAACCGCCGTGGAATAGTCGATCGACCAATCTTCTGGCTTCACGGAGCCGTTGTACTTGGGAGTGTCTCTTGGGAGCGAGAACCCTTTGGGAAAGGGCTCGTCGCGGATGCGGGGGCCGAAACAAGGCGGGCCGACATCGTCTTCTTCTTCCAACGCCAGGGATCGCGCCAGGCGGTCGATCCGATGGCGGGCGTCGTTCTCGCCGATTCCTTCGCGGCGGCCCAGCCGGCCGCTGAGAGTCGGGTGCGCCACTGGCGGCGAGGCGGGATATCTCTCTCCACGGTGTGGAGGCGGAGGCGGGTCGCCCCGCCATTCCATGGCTCGGGGATGACCGTCCGCGTCTCGCTCGATGGAGATCCGGGTCCGGCTGCAGCTGGCAGCTGGCTCCTTCTCGCATCGCGCGCGGGTATTGCTCGTAGTCGGTGTCCGGGACGTCGCGCCGTGCTCTCGGCGCGGGAGAGGGCTTTCCGCGCGGGCGTCGGCTTCGTGTCGCTGCGCGGCTGCGTCAATCAATTGATGGATGCGCCGGGTCATGTGGGGGAGGTCTTAGGCCTCCAAGCCTTCCAACTCATCTACAGCCGCCTGGGCGGCACGCAAGTTCTCGAGCGGAGTGGCATAGACCGGGCGGTCGACTCCCAGCATGTCGGCGATGACAGCGCCGCGTTGCTTGACAAGGCCGGCCTGGCTTGGCCCGCCCAGGGCCGGCGTGCCGAAGGCGGCGCGGTCAGCTTCGCGCTGGTAGGACTCAGTGAGGCGCCTTACGGAAGCCAGCCTCCGGCCCTCTGCGAGGAGGGCGAGGCGGCGTGCCTCCAGTGCTTCATCGTCGGCATCAGCCGGGAGGGGAGCGGACAAGTCGTGGGCCGCCGTGCGCGAGGCGTCGCGGGCGCTCTCGTCGGCCAGGCCGTCGTGGCCGACAACCATCACTTCGGTGGTGACAGCATCGCAGCCGTCGGCTCGAGGAAGCGGGTTGTTGTAGATCGTGACGTTGGTGGGGAAGGCGTCGTAGGAGGCCGTGTCAGAGTCAACAGGCATCGGGTCGGTGGAGCCAACCGACTCCAGGTCTGCAGCGGGCTCGCTGGAGACATGGAGCTGGCCGAGAAGGTTGGCGAGGTGGTCGGTGCCCGCATCGGAGGCGATCTCGTCGGAGATGAGAGTTTCGTCGAGGAGGACGGCGAGGCCGCTTGCCGCGCAAACGCTGGTGACGCCTTGCAGCACGTCGTGGCAAGCACCATCGGGCGTGCCGGGCTGGCTACGCTCGCAGGGGAGGAAGAAGGTTCCCGTCCAGAACAGGTCTCCGGATGATGGTGCACCTGGCCCCACGGTGGGCGCCAAATGTCGGGTGGTAGGTGCGACATATGCCAACGGGTGGCTTATCATTGTGGGAACCAGTAAGACGTCACCGGTGCCTGGAAGCGGGATAAGGCGAAGACATGCACGCCGGTGGATCTTACCCAGCTTCGGGGCTCTCCGCGGAGATAACACCCCTACTGCTGCTTTGCGGGGTCTCCGCATGCTCACTAGATGAATCAAGTAGCTACACAATGCTCCTTGAGCTGTTTTGGGGGAGGAGGAAGAAGGGCACGGCTAGCCTGCTTCTACTCCCCGTGTGGTGTCTAGAACTAGCGGGGGGTCCAACCCTTTGCATGGGTGCTCCTGGGGGGGTTTATATAGGCCTACCCCCCGGGGGTACAATGGTAATCCGACTGGGCACTGGGCCCAGCCGTCTGTGATTGCGCTCGCCGGCTTCTGCGCCGGCTGCTGGGGCCCGCCAGCTGGTGGGTCCCGCCGGCTGCTGGCCCCTTGGTCGACAGGCAGGCCCCACTGTCCGGGGCCTGGTCGGCGGCTGGTTACTGTGGCTTCATCTTGTTGACATGAGCTTCAACATGGTAAGCGTGGCTACAGTACCGCCGCCTGTCAGGCGATCGCTGTGGCCTTACGGCGTCTTGTCTCCTTAATGGGGCGTCTTCTTCGAGGGAGGCGGCAAGCCGGCTGCGGGGAGCCGGCTTTGTCTTGGGCCGACTGGCTGGAGGCGTGGCCGCCTTCGGGCGTCTCTCTGCTCAAAGGGGCCCACCGCCTGCGGGCCACGCTGGCGACCCGTCGTGGGTGATGCCAGAGTCATCATGGCAACAGTGCTGCGCCGGACGGGTCATGCCCACCCCATACTACGCACTGTGCCGGGTGTGCTCCGGGATTCGGGGGTGGCAGGCTCTTCTGTAGCCACGCCCCGTCGCACCGCCGTCAGGTGGGTGCAAACTTTGTGGGTACGGTCTTGACCGCTTTATGGGGAGCCGGCTTCTTGGAGTCGGCCTTCTCTTGGCCGGCTTCTTGGAGTCGGCCTCCTCATGAGGGCTAAAGTCGGACTGCCTCCCGAAAGCCAGCCTGGGTTGCAGCCAGGTAGTGGAAGGCGGCCCCATGTCTTGGATTCTTGAGAGCTGGGCGGGCTCGTAACTTTTTTCAGAAGGGCCAGGGGGAGCCGGCTAGGCTACCCATGGCTATTTACTCCGACAGCTTCACATCGAAGGTCTTGAGCCACAAGCCGAAGTGCGGAGGAGTTCGGAGGAGGGCTTCGCACGCGACGATAAACGCCGAGATAAGAAGAATAGAGTCAGGGGCCAAATCATGAAAGTCTAGCCCATAATAGAACATGAGCCCTTGGACGAAGGGGTTAAGTGCAAACCCCAACCCGCGGAGGAAGTGTGACACGAACACGACCTCTCGCCGGATCTTGGGGTGGGAATAACCTGCCCCTCGGCAGGAAGCCGATGATGGATTTTTGCGGTCAGGTACCTCGCCCCCCAAAGCTTTGCAATGTCTTCCTCCATAACAGAAGAGGCTACCCACCGGCCTTGACGGCTAGATCCGGACATGATTGGGGCTGGTGGCGACTCAAACCTGGGTGTTGGAACTCAGGGTAGCAGGAGTTGAGGAAGAGGCAAGCGTGGAAGAAAAAGACAGGTCTTACCCCTATATAAAGGCTACAAATATCAAACATCTCCTCTTGGGCCTCAAAAACTTGCTTGTTTCCAAGGAGTTGTACCCAAGCGACGGTTGGGTTACCCACGTTCGGGTCGATAGGAATCCCTTAAAAAGGGAGGCACGATCTCTGCTTGGATAAGATGTGCCAACAAGGCCATGTCCTGGAACGTGGGGCGACGGGCCGGGTAAAACGGTTCGCAAGCAATGGCCAGGCAGGCGTGGTGTCATATTACCAAAAAGTGGTCGGTGGGTTGAACCCGTGAAATATTATATCCTCTACGGTTGCGCATACAAGTCCGGATACAATCAGTACATCTGAAGATCAACTAGGAGTTCGGAAGGGGGAACCGCCTTGCAATGCCGAAGACAATCTGCGCGCCGGACTCCTCGTCATTGAAGCCAGGCTCAGGGGCTACTAAGGGAGTCCTGGACTAAGGCATCCTCGGGCGTCCAACCTGTTATCCATGGGCCGGACTGATGGGCTGTGAAGACATGAAGGCCGAAGATGTACATGTGTCCGGATTGGACTCTCCTTGGCGTGGAAGGAAAGCTTGGCGACCGACTGTGAAGATTCCTTCTTATATGACCGACTCTATGTAAACCCTAGATCCCCTTGGTGTCTATATAAACCGGAGGGGTTAGTCCAGAAAGGATAGATTCATTGCCATAGTCGTACAGGCTAGACGTCTAGGGTTTAGCCATTACGATCTCGCGGTAGATCAACTCTTGTAACACTCATATTCATCAATACCAATCAAGCAGGACATAGGGTATTACCTCCATAGAGAGGGCCCGAACCTGGGTAAACATTCTGTCCCCTGTCTCCTGTTACCATCGATCCTAAACGCACAGTTCGGGACCCCCTACCCGAGATTCGCCGGTTTTGACACCGACACTCATCGTTTAAGCTCAAAATGGGGTTACCATTTTTCATTTAAGCATTTGATGTATTCGCATCTCGTTGAGTTGCTTTGACCCATGACTCGGGGTAAAGCTTCTCTAAGATGGAATAATATACCTTGGGTGGTGGTGTTGAACTTGATCATGTAGTTGAACTTGTGTGGGATGCTCAAGGTTGATAAAGCTCATCAAAGATTTGGAGCACCACTTGTAGTTTGAGTTCATCTACCTACATGGGTTAGTCTTGCAAGGAAGAGCACTTGTGTATCCAGTCTGACAATCATGAATCCGATACCAAACGAAATTTGATGTAGAGATTGCTCAAGATGTGAGTGATTGGCAATCTCATAGATTTTGGTTCATCCAAGTACCTACAAGGGTTAGATGACATGCAAGGGTTCAAATATATCCAAGACATATGATCATCATCATAAGAGAAACATCAAGGATTAGTCAAAGGCTCATGCCTTGCATGTATCCGAATGGAGTTTCTACTCCAAGTTTGTAGCATCAATGATGTTCAATTCACCTCTCAAATGGCAAAATACTTTCTCATCAAGCAGTTTGGTGAATATATCCACCAATTGCTTGTCGGTACGAACATGCTTAAGATCAATATCACCTTTAGCAATGTGATCTCGAATGAAATGATGACGAACTTCAATATGCTTGGTTCGAGAATGTTGCATGGGATTATGAGCAATCTTAATAGCACTTTCATTGTCACAAAGAAATGGAACATGTTTCACATAGATCCACAATCTTTAAGAGTTTGGGTCATCCAAAGTTATTGAGCACAACATGAACCTGCAGCAATGTATTCTACTTCGGTGGTGGATAAGGATACCGAGTTTTGTTTCTTGGAGGACCAACACACGAGAGATCTACCAAGGAATTGACAAGTACCCGAAGTGGACTTTCTATCAATCTTGTCTCCGGCATAGACCGAATCAGAGTAGCCAACAAGATCAAAAGAAGACCTCTTAGGATACCAAATGCCAAAATTTGGGGTATGTATTAGGTATCTCACTATCCTTTTCACAGCCTTAAGATGATATTCTTTAGGGGTCGCTTGATATCGTGCGCACATGCACACACTTAGCATAATATCGGGACGGGAGGCACATAGATATAACAATGAACCAATCATAGAGCGATAAACCTTTTGGTCAACCGGTTTGCCATCCTTAGTCAAGTCAAGATGTCCACTAGTAGGCATGGGAGTTTTCATACCTTTGCTTTATTGCATGTTGAACTTCTTGCATAAGTCCTTGGTATACTTTGTTTGAGAGACAAAGGTGCCTTCCTTAGTTTTCTTGATTTGCAAACCAAGGAAGAACTTGAGTTCACTCATCATGGACATCTCAAACTTCTCCGACATTAGCTCTCCAAACTTTTCACTAAAATGAGGGTTAGTTGAACCAAATATAATATCATCGACATAAATTTGGCACACAAATAATTCACCATTGACCCTTTTAGTAAAAAGAGTAGAATCAATCTTCCCAATCTCAAAGACTTTTTCAATAAGGAACTTGGTCAAGCATTTATACCACACTCTAGGAGTTTGTTTAAGACCATAAAGAGCTTTGTGAAGTTTGTAAACATGATTGGGTTTCTTAGGATTAACAAAGCCAGGAGGTTGTTTAACATAAACTTCCTCCTCAATTTCACCATTTAACAAAGCACTTTTAATGTCTATTTGGTATAGGGTGATATCATGGTGATTATCATAGGCAAGTAAGATGCGAATGGACTCAAGTCTAGCAATGGGGGCATATGTCTCACCGTAGTCCATACCTTCGACTTGAGTGTCGCCTTGGGCGACGAGACGTGCTTTGTTGTGGATGACTTGACCATCTTCGTCTTGCTTGTTGCGAAACACCCATTTGGTACCAATGATGTTGTGTTGTTGTCGGGCTTCTCGACCAATGTCCACACTTGGTTTCTCTCAAACTTGTGTAGCTCTTCGTGCATGGAATTTATCCAATACGGATCTTCCAATGCTTCTTCAACCTTCATAGTTTCAATGCTATAGATGAATGAATAATGTTCACAAAAATTAGCCAAACGAGTTTTAGAGCGAGTGATTCTCCCGGTTTGAATATCATTGAAGATTTGTTCAACGGGATGGTCTCGTGAAACTCTTTCTCGAACTCGTGGGAATTTTGTTTGGGTCGGGGTGGAGCATCTTCTTCATCATCTCGTTCTTCTTCTTGGCCTTCTTCATTGTTGACGTTGTTGTTCTCTCATCATGGTGGAGAAGGAGGTTGATGAGGTTCATCTTGGTGTACTTACTCATTTTCTTCATCTTGGCATGTACCACTTGTGGATGCTTCCATGTCAACTCTTGGTTCACCTTGTCATGAGGTAGAAGCTTCCACTTGGACAGACGAGGTACTCTCCTTCACCTCCGTTGGACGAATCTTGACAATAGACAAGTCTTGGATTGCTTCCTAAGGGTCTTTGTCTCCTACATCAATTGGCAATTGCTCTACTTACTAGCCATTAGATTCATCAAACTTCACATCTACTGTTTCTTCAACCTTTCAGGTGAAATTGTTGTAGACACGGTAAGTGTGAGAGTTTGATCCATAACCGAGTAGGAAACCCTCATGAGATTTAGGAGCAAATTTAGAATGGTGATGCTTATCAAGAATTTAACACTTTGAGCCAAACACTCGAAAGTATCCAACTTGGGGTTTGTTACCGGTGAGGAGCTCGTATGCCGTCTTCCCAAGTAGCTTGTGAAGATACAAGCGATTTGTTGCATAACAAGCCGTCTCAACCGCTTCCACCCAAAAGTGTTTTGGCATCTTGTACTCATCAAGCATCGTTCTCCCCATCTCAATAAGAGTTCGGTTCTTTCTCTCAATAACTCCTTTTTGTTGAGGTGTGTACGTAGCCGAGAACTCGTGCGAAATCCCTTCTTCATCAAGAAAGGTATCCACATTTGCGTTCTTGAACTCCGTTCCGTTTTCACTGCGAACCTTCTTGATCTTCACTTCAAATTGATTTTGGGATTTCCTAACGAAGTTCTTGAAGATCTTTTGGACCTGAGATTTATCATCAAGAAAGAACACCCACGTAAATCTTGAAAAATCATTGACTATAACTAGACCAAATGAGTTTCCACCAAGAATTTTGTAGGTATTGGGACCAAAGAGATCCATATGAAGTTGTAGCGACCCGACCTCAGACGGTCAAGTCTCTGTGTTCAGTGTCATCCATGGATCGGTAATGCTGACATCACAGTACTTGAATGGGTTTATAACATAGTAGCAATCACACACTTATTACATCGAATGTCTCAAGAGAGAACTTATTGCACTAAATATGGCTTAAGGCCATCTAAATAAGATAACAATGGAAGTCTTGGAAGATAAAGTGAGTCCATTAACTCCAACGGCATAGCTGTGTGCATGACAAAAAACATGGCGCACCTTACTCCTCGTCTGAAAAGTCTGCAACATGATATGTTGCAGCCCGAAACAGGTCAGCACATGGAATATGCTGGCAATCTAACACAGTAGAGCAATGAACAGATAAATTCTATCACTACATGCATATATGGCTGGTGGAGGCTCTATGGTTATAATGTTTTGCGAAAAGCCAAATTTTCCCTACAACAAAGGAATATATTTTATTTAACTACCATGGTGGTTGAAACATCATTGAGAAGGTTCCTCCAACTCAATCCCAATTAAAGTAGTCATTAACAACCCAAAAAATTAACTTAGAGTGGTGAGATCAAATCAATAATTCAAGTACCAGATACTCAAGATGTCCATAACCGGGGACACGGCTAACCATGATTAGTTTGTACACTCTGCAGAGGTTTGCGCACTTTTCCCCACAAGACTCGATCTCCTCCGTTAAATTTCTCGCACTACATGGTGTTTGAGAAACAGATGACCGAGACATTGTCTTTCAGAAACACTAACTCTTTACTCTGGGTGGACAGTTACACCTATTTTCCCCTACATCTGCTAGCCCACCATTGAAAGAGGTCATGCAACCAACTCAACTATGCTAGAGCCCATAATAGCTTGTGGCTGCACATAGAAGTTTCTAGCATCAATAATCTTATGATCCCTTTGAGCCTGGGTGGCGGACCGTAGGATGATCACACGGGTACTCTGGGATATCCTAGGACAACACTGGATTCTCCAGGTGCCCACAAGCAATCCACCCAGATGTGTACTAAAGTTGCCACCTTAAGTTGAACCATTAATTAACAACTCACAACTGTCATGGATACACTCAAACCCAAACCATGTCTACGAGCATAGCATGGCAATTTAAGCATAACGTAGAAGTAACTCCCAAGGGTTTGATAATAAAAGGGTAATAGGTTCTACCTCATCAACTACATCCCAAAACCCACATGTTAAGAGATCCTACTCATGCAATGTGTGAGGATTGTTACTAATGCATAAAAACTGGGTAATAAAGGGGGTATGATCAATGTGTTACTTGCGCTGCTGACGATCTGCAAATCCTAAAGACTCGTAGTAGCACGCTTCGCACTCCGGGAATTCAATCACAACAAACAATAGCATACATAAGAAATCAATCAAAGATGCATGGGTAACACTCAAATAAGAAGATATAACCAGAAAGTTCAACTGAAGAACTCCGGTTTCCAAAAAGAATCAAATCAAATGGAGCAACGAAACTCAAACTACGAAAGAAACAAGACCCGTTTACTAATATGAACTAAACACAAATTTTACAGTACCAAAATCTTGTTCAAGTTTGTTAAACAGAAAGAGGGCTTCGAGACGAAGGTCTAGGCGCTTGTTTCACCTGATTTGGATAAACGAGCGAAAAGATAAACTAAAACGAAGAACAGGGCAGAAATCACGATCGAAAATAATATGGGAAAACCCTAGAAAATAAAACAAGACGAACAGGCTAATGAACGAACGTTCGTTGTTTGCAGTTAACTGACAAACAACGTTCATTAAAACGAATGAACGGACGAACGTCCGCTA
The DNA here is from genome assembly GCF_018294505.1 of Triticum aestivum. Lineage (NCBI taxonomy): Eukaryota > Viridiplantae > Streptophyta > Magnoliopsida > Poales > Poaceae > Triticum > Triticum aestivum. The sequence goes on along the minus strand of NC_057800.1, from coordinate 657,065,849 downwards.
AACAACTAAACCGAGAAAACCAAACCGATAAAATTAAAAAAACGCATTTAGGTTTTTTTAAAAAGACCCATGGGTTTTTACCTAAAACCAAAAAAAGGCGGCTCGGGGTGGATCGGGAACAGCGACGGCTCCAGCGGCTCCAGCGAGGCGAGGCAGGGCGGGGCACGACGGCGGAGCGGCGCGGGGCGACGCGGACAGCGGCGGAGCGGGGGCAGCAGCGGCGGCTGCGCTCGGGAGGCGGTGACGAGGCGAGGTAGGCGGTGGCAGCTCCGGCTTGGGGCTCCAGGGGGCCCCGGGTCGGCTTTTAAGGGGGGGGGAGGTGGCGGCTTGGGGAAGGGGCGACGGGGTGGCGTCGGCGGCAGCTCGGACTCCCTCGAGGAGTCTGGCTTGGGGACGAAGGCGACGACGGCGGCAGAGTGGGTCGGCTGGGCATTCGGCCAAGTCGGTCCGAAGCAAAACTTTAAAAAAAAATCTGATTTCACCGAAAAATCCTAGAAAATAAAATAAAAATCTAAAAATACCAAAACAAAATTTCACCGTCTAAATAGAATATTTAGAACAAAGTGAACATTTTTATGGCCTAAACATGCAATTTTGAAAAATGCATATTTTTCTAATTCAAATAAAATAGCAATAAAATCCAAATAAAATAATTTATTTGATTTTAATATTTTTCCTCCAATATTTCATTTATTTTGGAGAAGTCATATTATCTCCTCTCATGTATTTTAATACGAAATAGTTTTGGAGAGAAAAATAATTAAAACCAAAATGATCGTCGTTTCAATATTTGTTAAAAATTCAAATATGAAAAATCGTGAAATCCCCAACTTTCTCCGTGGGTCCTTGAGTTGCTTAGGATTTTTAGGATCACAAAACAAAATTCTATAAAATATGATATGCATGAATGATCTATGTATAACATTCAAAATTGAAAGTTTGGGATGTTACAAACCTACCCCCCTTAAGATGAATCTCGCCCTCGAGATTCGGGTTGGCTAGAAAATAGGTGTGGGTGGTCTTTCCATAGATCATCCTCTCGTTCCCAGGTAGCTTCATCCTTGGTATGGTGGCTCCACTGAACTTTGCAAAACTTGATAACCTTACTGCGCATAACTCGGGTGGCAAACTCAAGAATCCTGATAGGTTTCTCCTCATAGGTCAGATCACTTTCCAACTGAATTGCTTCCAGGGGCACTGTGTCTCTTAGAGGAGTATCGGCATTTCTGCATGGCACTTCTTCAACTGGGAAACGTGAAACACATCATGAACTCCTGACAGTCCTTCTGGTAACTCCGACTTGTAGGCTACTTCTCCCATGCGTTCCAAAATATGGTATGGTCCTACGAATCTTGGGGCTCGCTTTCCCTTAACTCCAAAACGTTTAACTCCTCGCAGAGGTGACACTCACTGATATGCCCTGTCTCTGATTTCATAGACTACCTCCTTGTGTTTTGAGTCTGCATAACTTTTCTGCCTGTACTGAGCTACCTTTAGTCTGTCTTGAATCAGCTTAACCTTTTCTTCTGAATCTTTAATGAAATCCGGTCCAAACAACTGACGGTCTCCAACTTCATCCCACATCAACGGCGTTCTACACCTTCGTCCATACAAGGCTTCCAAAGGTGCCATCTTCAAACTGGCCTGGTAGCTATTGTTGTATGAGAACTCCGCGTAGGGCAAATTGTCATCCCAACTAGATCCATAATCTAGCACACAGGCTCTCAACATGTCCTCTAGAATCAGATTGACTCTCTTAGTCTGTCCATCTGTCTACGGATGAAAGGTTCTACTAAACTCTAGCTTGGTACCCAAAGTCTGGTGCAGCAGGTGCCAAAACTTGGAAGTGAACTGTCTTCCTCTATCTAATACGATGCTCCTCGGAAGTCCGTGCAGACATACGATCCTGGTCATATATATCTTAGCCAACTTTGCGCTTGTATACATGGTTTTTACTGGGATAAAGTGAGCTACTTTGGTCAAGCGATCCACTACTACCCAGATAGAATCATATCCCGACCGGGTCCTGGGTAATCCGATGATGAAATCCATGCCAAGCTTATCCAACTTCCATTCGGGTATCGGCATAGGCTGCAGTAATCCGGCTGGCTTCTGATGTTCCGCCTTCACTCTCTGACATACATCACATACGGCTACATACTTGGCAATATCCTTCTTCATACCAGTACACCAGAAATGCTCCTTCAAATCCAAATACATCTTGGTGTTTCCGGGGTGTATCGAGTATGGTGAGTCGTGAGCTTCCTGAAGTATCAACTTCCTGATCTCGACATTATTGGGTACGTAAACGTGGTCCTCAAACCACAAGGTGTCGTGCTCATCCTCATGAAAACCTTTGGCCTTTCCTTTGCTCATATTCTCCTTTATCTCAACAATTTCCTTATCATCCTTCTAAGCTTCTGAAAATTTTCCCAATAATGTCCACTGAACTTCCACTGTTGTAACAAAACCTCTAGGGACTATCTCCAAACGAAGCCCCCTGAGATCTTCAGCTAACTCCTTTGGTAATCCTCCGCTCACGAGGGTATTGGCATAACTTTTTCGGCTCAAACAGTCTGCTACGACATTGGCCTTGCCTGGATGATAGTGCAACTTCATATCATAATCCTTTATGAGCTCCAACCATCTCCTCTGCCCGAGGTTTAACTCCTTCTATGTGAAAATGTACTTCAAACTCTTATGGTCCATGTACACATCACAATGGTTCCCAATAAGAAAATGTCTCCAGGTTTTGAGTGCATGCACTACGGCTGCTAACTCCAAATCATGCGTAGCATAATTTAACTCATGTGGTCGAAGCTGACGTGAGGCATATGAAACAACTCTTCCATCTTGGATAAGTACTCCTCCAAGTCCTAAACGAGATGCGTCGCAATACACTTGGAAATCTTTCCGTATATCCGGCAGAATCAACATTGGGGCTGTAGTCAAACATTTCTTCAACTCCTGAAAACTTGCCTCACATTCATCTGTCCATTTAAACTTGGTGTCCTTCTTCAACAACTCCATCATGGGCTTTGCAATCTGATACGTCTCCAACGTATCTATAATTTTTGATTGTTCCATGCTATTATATTATCAGTTTTGGATGATAACGGGCTTTATTTCACACATTTATATTATTTTTGGGACTAACCTATTAACCGGAGGCCCAACCCAAATTGCGGTTTTTTGCCTATTTCAGTATTCCGTAGAAAAGGAATATCAAACAGAGTCCAAACGGAATGAAACCTTCGGGAACGTGATTTTTGGAACAAACGTGATCCAGAGGACTTGGAGTGGACGTCAAGCAATCAACGAGGAGGCCACGAGGCAGGGGCACGCCTACCCCCTGGGCGCGCCCTCCACCCTCGTGGGCCCCTCATTGCTCCACTGACCTAATTCTTCCTCCTATATATATTCATATACCCCGCAAACATCCAGGAGCACCACGAAACCCATTTCCACCACTGCAACCTTCTGTACCCAAGAGATCCCATCTTGGGGCCTTTTCCGAAGCTCCGCCGGAGGGGGCATCGATCACGGAGGGCCTCTACATCAACTCCATGGCCTCTCCGATGATGTGTGAGTAGTTTACCTCAGACCTTCAGGTCCATAGCTAGTAGCTAGATGGCTTCTTCTCTCTCTTTGGATCTCAATACAACATTCTCCTTGATTCTCTTGGAGATCTATTCGATGTAATCTTCTTTTGCGGTGTGTTTGTCGAGATCCGATGAATTGTGGGTTTATGATCCAGATTATCTATGAACAATATTTGAATCTTCTCTGAATTCTTTTATGTATGATTGGTTTATATTTGCAAGTCTCTTCAAATTATTAGTTTGGTTTGGCCTACTAGATTGGTTGTTCTTGCCATGGGAGAAATGCTTAGCTTTGGGTTCAATCTTGCGGTGTCCTTTCCCAGTGAGAGAAGGGGCAGCAAGGCACATATTGTATTGTTGCCATCGAGGATAACAAGATGGGGTTTATATCATATTGCATGAGTTTATCCCTCTACATCATGTCATCTTGCTTAAGGCGTTACTCTGTTCTTATTAACTTAATACTCTAGATGCATGATGGATAGCGGTCGATGTGTGGAGCAATAGTAGTAGATGCAGGCAGGAGTCGGTCTACTTGTGTCGGACGTGATGCCTATATACATGATCATACCTAGATATTCTCATAATTATTCGCTTTTCTATCAATTGCTCGACAGTAATTTGTTCACCCACCGTAATACTTGTGCTATCTTGAGAGAAGCCACTAGTGAAACCTATGGCCCCGGGTCTATTTTCCATCATACAAATTTCCAATCTATTTTATGTTGTAATCTTTACTTTCAATCTATATCATAAAAATACCAAAAATATTTATCTTATTATTATTATCTCTATCAGATCTCACTCTTGCAAGTGGCCGTGAAGGGATTGACAACCCCTTTATCGCGTTGGTTGCGAGGTTCTTATTTGTTTGTGTCGGTACGAGGTGACTCGCGCGTGGTCTCCTACTGGATTGATACCTTGGATCTCAAAAACTGAGGGAAATACTTATGCTGCTTTACTTCACCACCCTTTCCTCTTCAAGGGAAAACCAACGCAGTGCTCAAGAGGTAGCACAATCTTAGAGAAATTCTCAATGAATCTCCGATAATATCCCATGAGTCCCAGAAAACTGTGGATCAACTGAGGTGGGTGCCAACCACTCAGTGACTGACTGAACCTTGGTAGGATCTACTGCTATACCTTCTCTTGGTATAACATGTCCAAGAAATCCAACTTCCTTCAACCAAAACTCACATTTGCTAAACTTGGCGTATAACTGATGTTCCCTGAGCTTGTCGAGAACTAAACGCAAATGCTCCTTATGCCTCTCTTTATTCTTCAAGTACACCAAAATGTCATCAATGAACACCACAAAAAATTTATCCAAGAACTCCATGAACACCTTGTTCATCATACTCATGAAATAGGCAGGGGCGTTAGTCAATGAATGACATAACCGTATACTCATACAGCCCGTACCTAGTGGTGAAAGCTGTCTTAGGTATATCCTGTTCTCGAATCTTCAGCTGGTGGTATCCTGATTGAAGATCGATCTTGGAAAAGACTTTAGCTCCTTGCAGCTAGTCAAACAAATCATTGATCATCGACAGTAGGTACTTGTTCTTGATGGTCACTTCATTCAATGCCCAATAATCAACAACCATTTTCAGAGACTTGTCCTTCGTCTCAACCAAGAGCACTGGGGCTCCCCATGGTGACAAACTTCGTCGAATGTAACCTTTCTCCAATAAATCCTTAATCTATTTCTGAATCTCCTCCAGATCATTTGCGGGCATCCGGTATGGTGTCTTTTATACTGGTCCAGTGCCTGGCAATAACTCTATCAAAACTCAATGTCTCGATCCGGGGGCATACCTGGTACTTCCTCTGGAAATACATATGGGTAATCCTTTACTACAGTCACTTCTTCCTGAACAATTCCCATGACGGAATTTATGTGAGTACTCCTAGGAGTATACCTGGATACATACTTAATCCTTTTTCCCTCCGGTGTGGTGAGCAGAATTGACTTACTGGCGCAATCGATGTTTCCTCCATACATCGATAGCCAATCCATACCGAGTATCACATCCAATCCTCGGGATTCCAAAATTATCAAGTCTAAGGGAAAAACATGCCTACCTATGGTCAATGGCATCTGAAAACATCCACTTCTTGCCATATACTCAGCTCCGGGTGATCTTACTAACATAGGTGTCCTAATAACTTTGGTGAGCAACTTATACTTATCCACGAATCCCCTTGATATGTATGAATGCGATGCACCAGCATCAAAAAGAACTATTGCAGTAAATGACTTAATCAAAAACTTACCGATAACTGCATCTGGCTGCTCCTCAACCTCCTCCACGTTCACGTGGTTCACTTATCCCTTATTGAAAGGGTTGGGCTTCTTCCCAGAGCTTCCATTGCCATTTACATTCTTTGCTTCAGAACACTCGGTGGCGTAGTGTCCAGTTTTCTCGCACTTGAAACAAGTAATGTGACTTAGGTAATTCTTGGCGGGGGTGGTTGGATTAGAGCGGTTCTGACTGCTTGCTCCACTCCCATTTCCATTCGTAGAGCCATTGATTATGTGGAATTCCTCCATTGTGGTTATGGACTCCATGGTTATGCGTAAATCCTCCCGGGTTTGGAGTGAAACGGGGTTTCTGCTGAGCTCATGAATTGTATTTCCCTTGTCCATACTTCCTCTTGCGGCTCTCAATCTACTGCTGCTTCCCTTCAATCATAAGAGGCTTATCTACCAACTCCTGGTAGTTTTTGAATGTTGCCACCATCAAATGCATACTCATCTCATCATTCAGTCCTTCCATAAACTTCTCCTGCTTTGCAGCATCGGTGGCTGCGTCATCTGGGGCGTAACGAGCTAGCTTGCTAAATTCCTCCATGTACTAACCTACAGTACGGTTTCCCTGGCGTAAGTTGCGGAACTCACGCTTCTTCATGCTCATAGCTCCAGTTGATCCATGAGCAGTGCGGAATGCTTGATGAAACTGCTCCCAAGTAACATTGGCTATGGGGAAAGTGGCTGTGTAATTATCCCACCATGCGGCCGCGGGTCCATTCAATTGGTGTGCAGAAAAATGCACCTTCTCAGCATCTGTGCAATCGGAAGTGGTTAACTCCCTTCCAATCCTGCGTAGCCAGTCATCCGCAAATATGGGCTCAGTGCTACTGGAAAACACCGGTGGATGTAACCTCACAAAATGGGCTAAGTTGTCAACTGGAGGTGGTAGCGGAGGATTGTTGTTGTTATTGTTGTTGTTGTTGCCCTGATTCTGAACTAGCAACTGCATCAGTGTATTCTGCTGCTGGATCAACTAAGTGAGCTCCAGTGGGAAGGCAAATCCGGGGTCATGTCTCGGAGGCATCTGATGGGTTTTAGAGGGGAGAGATTAGAATGGAATGGGGTCTAATGAGAAAGCACTGCCCATATGCACATGAGACAAACACAATCATATCACACCAAATCAATATCAAGCAAGGGCATACAATCGATCTAGCTATCATTATAGTGCTCGGACTACTAATATATACATGGGGGAATACTACTAACAATATGGTGGTCTACTAGAAATTTTCATCGGTAGAAGACTCCATGATATCTACTCCAGCTTCGTCTTCATAATAATCATCACTACCATCTGGGTCGGAGTCGGTATTGTCGATGATGATGTAGTCTTCAGAACGAATTTCCTTAGGTTCGTCGTCTTCTCCTCCTGGCGCGGCATCTCCCATAAAACCTCCTAGCTTCCTTGTTAGGTCGTCATTCTTCTCCACTAGTATCGTCATTTCCTCCTCATATCCATCGCGCGTAGACTTGAGTTCCTCTTCTAGCTTTGTGATCCTGGTCATCGCCTTCTTCAAATCTATCATGCTTGCGCACATCTGGTTCTCCTAGCAGCGAATTTGATGATTTATCTCCTGGACGAAGGCTGCAATGGACCTGTCCTACCTGGTGCTGATCATCTCCCATTGCTCATATCGGCACCCACATATCTGTTAGATAGTGTCCTTAAGCTCCTTGTGATAAACTTCGCCGTTGCGTCCCATGGCGATGTGGGCTACCATGCTCTTTCCTAGACTCCAGGTTGGTGCATCAAAGGAAAACTCTATGGGCTCAGTGACTGGCGTGAATGTTCTTCTTGGAACTTGAACTCAAATCATCCAACATTCCTCTTCTGGTAGTGTGGCGGTGTAGGTCCCAGTGAAGCTTGGTATTCCAATATTCAGGTACCTAGTGACTTCCTTCAAGTGTCGTCCAAAAGGTTTGTCTTCATCCGACTGTGTAAACTTATTTCTTGTGTCCGCCATCCTCAAGAGTAGAGAAATGGAGAGGAGTCAGAAATGGGTAGAGAAGAGTGACCTATGGCTCATCTTAGTGGTCGTGTCCTACATTCAGCGTGTGCTCTGATACCATCTTGTAGCGACCCGACCTCAGACGGTCAAGTCTCTGTGTTCAGTGTCATCCCTGGATCGGTAATGTTGACACACAGTACTCGAATGGGTTTATAACAGAGTAGCAATCACACACTTATTACATTGAATGTCTCAAGACAGAACTTATTACAATAGATATGGCTTAAGGCCATCTAAATAAGATAACAACGGAAGGCTTGGAAGATAAAGTGAGTCCATCAACTCCAACGGCATAGCTGAGTGCATGACAAACAACCTAGTGCACCTTACTCCTCGTGTGAAAAGTCTGCAACATGATATGTTGCAGCCCGAAACGGGTCAGCACATGGAATATGCTGGCAATATAACACAGTAGAGCAATGAACAGATAAATGGTATCACTACACGCATATATGGCTGGTGGAGGCTCTATGGTTATAATGTTTTGCGAAAAGCCAAATTTTCCATACAACAAAGGAATATATTTTATTTAACTATCATGGTGGTTGAAACATCATCGAGAAGGTTCCTCCAACTCAATCCCAAATAAAGTAGTCATTAACAACCCAACAAATAATTTAGAGTGATGAGATCAAATCAATAATTCAAGTACCAGATACTCAAGATGTCCATAACCAGGGACACAACTAACCATGATTAGTTTGTACACTCTGCAGAGGTTTGCGCACTTTTCCCCACAAGACTCGATCTCCTTCGTTGAATTTCTCGCACTACATGGTGTTTGAGAAACTAATGACCGAGACACAGTCTTTCAGAAACACTAACTCTTTACTCTGGGTGGACAGTTACACCTACTTTCCCCTACATCTGCTTGCCCACCAGTGAAAGAGGTCATGCAACCTACTCAACTATGCTAGAGCCCATAATAGCTTGTGGCTGCACACAAGAGTTTCTAGCATGAATAATCTTATGATCCATTTGAGCTTGGGCAGCAGCGGCGGTGACGGGCATGCAGCGGCGGCGGCGCTCGGGAGGCGGCAGCAAGGTGAGGCAGGCGGCGGCGGCTCCGTCTTGGGGCTCCAGGGGGCCCCGGGTCGGCTTTTAAAGGGGGGGGAGGTGTCGGCTTGGGGGAGGGGCGACGGGGTGGCGTCGCCGGCGGCTCGGACTCCCTCGAGGAGTCCGGCTCGGGGATGAAGGCGGCGGGGGAGTGGGACGGCTGGGCTTTCGGCCCAGTCGGTCCGAAGCAAAACATTTTTAAAAACTGATTTCACCAGAAAAATCCTAGAAAATTAAATAAAAATCTATACTAAAACAATTTTTTACTGTCTAAATAGTATATCTAGAACAAAGTGAACATTTTATTGGCCTAAAATGCAATTTTGAAAAATGCATATTTTTCTAATTCAAATAAAATAGCAATAAAATCCAAATAAAATTATTTATTTGATTTTAATATTTTTCCTGCAATATTTCATTTATTTTTGAGAAGTCATATTATCTCCGCTCATATATTTTAATATGAAATATTTTTGGAGAGAAAAATAATTAAAACCAAAATGATCCCTGTTTCAATATATGATAAAAATTCAAATATAAAAAATCGTGAACCCCAACTCTCTCCGTGGGTCCTTGAGTTGCTTAGGATTTTTAGGATCACAAAACAAAATGCAATAAAATATGATATACATGAATGATCTATGTATAACATTCCAAATTGAAAATTTGGGATGTTACAGAAGTAGCTCGAGTGGTCTCCTCGGGGTCATGATGTTCTTCACGGGATGACTTCCTCCGACTTGTTTTCCTGCTTGACAAGCACTGCACAATCTATCCTTGTCAAATTTAACATCTTTTACTCCAAGGATGTGATCACCTTTAATAAGCTTATCAAGATTTCGCATGCCCACATGACCTAATCTTCTATGCCACAACCAACCTTTAGAAGATTTAGCAATTAAGCAAGTTCTAGGTTGAGCTTTTTTAGTGATATAAACAATATATAGATCATCTCTATGATTACCAGTAAAGACCATTTTATGATTATCTCTATGAAACACTTGGCAATCAGCTTCAGTAAATAGGACATTGAAACCAAAGTCAGCAAGTCTAGATACGGAAAGTAAACTGTAGCCAAGAGATTCAACGAGCATAACATTTTGTATAGAGCTATCATGTGATATGGCCACCTTACCAAGGCCAACCACCTTACCCTTTGAGTTGTCACCAAAAGTGACATACTTTCGAGGACCGTCGTTTTCAGCAAGCTCACGAAACATATCCTTGTCTCCGGTCATGTGATCGATACACCCACTATAAAGAACCCATTCCTTTCCTCCAGCCATGTAGCCGCGAAGATTTGCCATAAGACAAAGTGTCTCATAGACTCGTCGAGATCAAAGTCACTATCATTATCCTCATCATAGTACCCATGTTCAACATCATCTTGTGATGGATCAATTCCTAGAGAGGGAAATTCATTAGATAAATGGTCATCACAATAGTCATCTTTATGAATTCTAATGGCCTCGGAGATGATATTGCTAATTATTCCAACATCTCCTATGGCACGCGTACGATTAGTAAGCTCAAATAGACAATCACCAAATTTGGGATCATTGGAACTCATCTTACTCAAGGCAATAGACTTATGAAGGATCTCAACTAGGGTTTTCAAGGAATAGTTTGGAAATCGTTCCTCAAGAAATCTCCATATGGTGTAAGCACAATCAAGAGAGGGCAAGCTAGCAAACAAGTTTCTAGGAAATCCTCTAGTGATTAAATTGACAATTCTAAGATTACAGATCATGTCAATGGACTCATCAAGGGTAGGATGCAAAGGATCAACATGAGGTGTACACGGCCTATCAATATACTTGTTCAAAAGATATTCATTGAAAATCTCAAGCATCTCAATTTTCCACTCATGAAATAACTCTCCATCAAGTATACGCACTCTACGTCTAAGACTCCCTAACGTAGACTCATCCATCTTCCTCCAAAGGTGTTTAAACCAAAGCAATGGAAACCAAATCTCTGATACCAATTGAGAGGATCGAGAAGAGGTGTCTAGAGGGGGGGTGAATAGACTCCTAACAAAGAAAAGTTGCAGTTTTTTTATTTTCTTCAAGTTAAGATAGAGTTTTAACACAAATTTAAACATCCACAATACATTCAAGCAAGCATGGCAAGAGTATATGAGCAGCGAAAAGTAAAGCATGCAATTTGCAAGAAAGTAAAGGGATGGGATTGGAGTGTGCAAACGCAATTGGAGACAGGGAGATTTTTGGCGTGGTTCGGATAGGTGGTGCTATCGTACATCCACATTGATGGAGACTTCAACCCACGAAGGGTAACGGTTGCTTGAGTCCATGGAGGGCTCCACCCACAGAGGGTTTATACGTCTCCAACGTAACTATAATTTTTAATTTTTCCATGCTATTATATTATCTGTTTTGGATGTTAATGGGCTTGTTTATACACTTTTATATTATTTTTGGGACTAACCTACTAACCCAAGGCCCAGTGCAAATTGCTATTTTTTTGCCTATTTCAGTGTTTCGCAGAAAAGAAATATCAAACGGAATCCAAATGGAATGAAACCTTCGGGAGAGTTATTTTTGGAACAAACGTGATCCAGGGGACTTGGAGTAGACGTCAAGAAAGAAACAAGGTGGCCACAAGGCAGGGAGGTGCGCTTGCCCCCTGGGCGCGCCCCCACCCTCATGGGCCCCTCGCAGCTCCACCGACCTACTTCTTCCTCATATATATATATATATATACATATATATATATATATATATATATATACCCAGAAAACATCCAGGAGCACCACGAAACACTATTTCCACCTTCCACAACCTTCCGTACCCAAGAGATCCCATCTTGGGCCTTTTCCGGAGCTCCGCCGAAGGGGGAATCGATCACGGAGGGCTTCTACATAAACACCATAGCCTCTCCGATGATGTGTGAATAGTTTACCACAGACCTTCGGGTCCATAGTTATTAGCTAGATGGCTTCTTCTCTCTCTTTGGATCTCAATACAATGTTCTCCTTGATCTTCTTGGAGATCTATTTGATGTAACTCTTTTTGCGGTGTGTTTGTCGAGATCCGATGAATTGTGGGTTTATGATCAAGTTTATCTATGTACAATATTTGATTCTTCTCTGAAATCTTTTATGTATGATTGGTTATCTTTGCAAGTCTCTTCGAATTATCAGTTTTGTTTGGCCTAATATATTGATCTTTCTTCCAATGGGTGAAGTGCTTAGCTTTGGTTTCAATCTTGCGGTGTCCTTTCCCAGTGACAGTAGGGGCAGCAAGGCACGTATTGTATTGTTGCCATCGAGGATAAAAAGATGGGGTTTATATCATATTGCTTGAGTTTATCCCTCTACATCATGTCATCTTGCCTAATGCTTTACTCTGTTCTTATGAACTAAATACTCTAGATGCATGCTGGATAACGATCGATGTGTGGAGTAATAGTAGTAGATGTAGAATCGTTTCGGTCTACTTCTCGCGGACGTGATGCCTATATACATGTGCCTAGATATTCTCATAATTATGCACTTTTCTACCAATTGCTCGATAATAATTTGTTCACCCTCCGTAATACTTATGCTATCTTGAGATAAGGCACTAGTGAAACCTATGGCCCCCGGGTCTATCTTTATCATATAAGTTTCCAATCTATTTTATTTTTCAATCTTTACTTTCAATCTATATCATAAAAATACCAAAAATATTTATCTTATTATTATTATCTCTATCAGATCTCACTCTCGTAAGTGACCATGAAGGGATTGACAACCCCTTTATCGCATTGGTTGCGAGGTTCTTATTTGTTTGTGTAGGTACGAGGGACTTGCGTGTAGTCTCCTACTAGATTGATACCTTAGTTCTCAAAAACTGAGGGAAATACTTATGCTACTTTGCTGCATCACATTTCCTCTTCAAGGGAAAACCAATGCAGTACTCAAGAGGTAGCAAGAAGGATTTCTGGTGCCGTTCCCGAGGAGATCTACGCACAAGTCAAGACATACCAAGTACCCATCACAAACTCTTATCCCTCGCATTAAATTATTTGCCATTTGCTTCTCGTTTTCCTCTCCCCCACTTCACCCTTGCCATTTTATTAGCCCTCTTTTTCCTTTCGCCTCTTTTTCGCTCGCCTCTTGTTTGCTTGTGTGTTGGATTGTTTGTCACAATGGCTCAAGATAATACTAAATTGTGTGATTTTTCCAATACCAATAATAATGATTTTATTAGCACTCCGATTGATCCTCTTACCGATGCTGAATCTTGTGAAATTTATACTGCTTTGCTGAATCTTTTCATGAAAGTTCTTTTTTCTGGCCTTCCTAGTGAAGATGCCGCTACCCATCTAAACAGCTTTGTTGATTTGTGTGATATGCAAAAGAAGAAAGATGTGGATAATGATATTCTTAAATTGAAGCTATTTCCGTTTTCACTTAGAGATCGTGTTAAAACTTGGTTTTTGTCTTTATCTAAAAATAGTATTGATTCTTGGAACAAGTGCAAAGATGCTTTTACCTCTAAGTATTTTCCTCCCGCTATGATCATCTCTCTTAGAAACGATATTATGAATTTTCAGCAACTAGATCATGAGCATGTTGCACAATCTTGGGAGAGGATGAAATTAATGATTCGTAATTGCCCTACTCATGGTTTGAATTTATGGATGATCATACGAAAATTTTATGCCGGATTGAATTTTGCTTCTAGAAATCATTTAGATTCGGCCGCGGGAGGCACTTTTATGGAAATCACTTTAGGAGAAGCTGCCAAACTCCTAGATAATATTATGGTTAATTATTCTCAATGGCACACCGAAAGATCTACTAGTAAAAAGGTTCATGCGATAAAGAAATTAATGTTTTGAGTGGAAAGATGGGTGAACTTATGAAGTTGTTTGCTAATAAGAGTGCTCCTATTGATCCTAATGATATGCCTTTGTCTACTTTAATTGAGAATAATAATGAATCTATGGATGTGAATTTTGTTGGTAGGAACAATTTTGGTAACAGCGCGTATAGAGGAAACTTTAATCCTAGGCCTTATCCTAGTAATTCCTCTAATAATTATGGTAATTCCTACAACAATTCTTATGGAAATTATAATAAGATGCCCTCTGATTTTGAATCTAGTATTAAAGAATTTATTAGTTTGCAAAAGAGTTTCAATGATTTTATTGAAGAAAAATTGTCTAAGATTGATGAGTTGGCTAGGAATGTGGATAGAACTTCTCTTGATGTTGATTCTTTGAAACTTAGATCTATTCCACCTAAGCATGATATCAATTAGTCTCTCAATGCCATGAGAATTTCCGTTGATGAGTGCAAAGAAAGAACTGCTAGGATGCGTGCAAAAAAAGATTGCTTTATGAAAGTGTGTTCTTCTAGTTTTCATGATAATAATGATGAAGATCTAAAAGTAATTGATGTGTCTCTTATAAAATCTTTGTTTTGCAGTATGAATCTTGATAATGATGGGACTGGAGATGAGTCAACTTTAGTTAGAAGGCGTTCCAATGATTCAGACTTTTTAGATCTTGATGCAAAATTGGTAAAAGTGGGATTGAAGAGGTCAAAACTTTACATAGCAATGAACCCACTATTTTGGATTTCAAGAAATTTAATTATGATAATTTCTCTTTGATAGATTGTATTTCCTTGTTGCAATCCATGCTAAATTCTCCGCATGCTTATAGTCAAAATAAAGCTTTTACCAAACATATCGTTGATGCTTTAATGCAATCTTATGAAGAAAAGCTTGAATTAGAAGTTTTTATCCCTAGAAAACTTCATGATGAGTGGGAACCTACTATTAAAATTAAAATTAAAGATCATGAATGCTATGCTTTATGTGATTTGGGTGCTAACATTTCCATGATTCCAAAACCTTTGTGTGATGTGTTAGGTTTTCGTGAATTTGATGATTGTTCTTTAAATTTGCATCTTGCGGATTCCATTATTAAGAAAACTATGGGAAGGATTAATGATGTTCTTATTTTTGCAAATATGAATTATGTGCCCGTAGATTTCATTGTTCTTGATATTGATTGCAATCCTACATGTCCTATTATTCTTGGTAGACCTTTCCTTAGAACGATTGGTGCAATTATTGATATGAAAGAAGGGAATATTAGATTCCAATTTCCGTTAAGGAAAGGCATGGAACACTTTCCTAGAAATAAAATAAAATTACCTTATGAATATATTATGAGAGCCACTTATGGATTGCATACCAAAGATGATAATACCTCGATCTATTCTTGCTTTTATGCCTAGCTAGGGGCGTTAAACGATAGCGCTTGTTGGGAGGCAACCCAATTTTATTTTTGTTTATTGCTTTTTGGTTATGTTTAGTAATAAATAATTCATATAGACTCTGTTTAGATGTGGTTTTATGCTTTTAATTAGTGTTTCTGCCAAGTAGAACCTTTGGGGAGACTTGGGGGGAGTTTTAGCGATCTTCCTGTAAAAAACAGAAACTTTAGCGCTCACGAGATTTGCTGCCATTTTTTTACTGGAGAGTGCGATTAGGTTGATTCTTTTTGAAGATGATTAATAGACAAATTATTCACGTCCACCAATTTATTTCAGAAATTTTGGGGTTACAGAAGTATTCGAAACCTACAGATTACTACAGACTGTTCTGTTTTTGACTGATTCTGTTTTCGTGTGTTGTTTGCTCATTTTGATGCATATATGGCTAGTATCGGAGGGTATGAATCAGGGAGAAGTTGTAATACAGTTGTTTCAACACCAATATAAATAAATAATGAATTCATTACAGTACCTTAAGTGGTGGTTTGTTTTCTTATACTAACGGTGCTCATGAGATTTTCTGTTGAGTTTTGTGTTGTGAAGTTTTCAAGTTTTGGGTAAAGATTTGATGGATTATGGAATAAAGAGTGGCAAGAGCCTAAGCTTGGGGATTCCTAAGGCACCCCAAGTTAAAATTCAAGGACAACCAAAAGCCTAAGCTTGGGGATGCCCCGGAAGGCATCGCCTCTTCCATCTTCTTCCATCGGTAACTTTACTTGCGACTATATTTTTATTCACCACATGATATGTGTTTTGCTTGGAGTGTCTTGTATGATTTGAGTCTTTAATTTTTACTTTACCACAATCATCCTTTCTGTACACACCTTTTGGGAGAGACACATATGAATTGGAATTTATTAGAATACTCTATGTGCTTCACTTATATCTTTTGAGCTAGATAATTTTGCTGTAGTGCTTCACTTATATCTTTTAGAGCACGGTGGTGGTTTTATTTTATAGAAATTATTGATCTCTCATGCTTCAATTAAATTATTTTGAGAGTCCTTTAGAACAGCATGGTAATTTGATTTGGTTATGAAATTAGTCCTAATATGATAGGCATCCAAGGTGGGTATAATAAAAACTATCATCGAAAGTGCATTGAATACTATGAGAAGTTTGATACTTGATAATTGTTTTGAGATATAAAGATGGTGATATTAGAGTGTGCTAGTTGAGTAGTTGTAAATTTGAGAAATACTTGTGTTGAAGATTGCAAGTCTCGTAGCATACACGTATGGTAACCGTTGTGTAACAAATTTGAAACATGAGGTGTTATTTGATTGTCTTCCTTATGAGTGGCGGTCGGGGACGAGCGATGGTCTTTTCCTACCAATATATCCCCCTAGGAGCATGTTCGTAATGCTTGATTTTTGATGACTTGTAGATTTTTGCAATAAGTATGTGAGTTCTTTATGACTAATGTTAAGTCCACGGATTATACGCACTCTCACCCTTCCATCATTGCTAGCCTCTTCGGTACCGTGCATTGCCCTTTCTCACCTTGAGACTTGGTGCAAACTTCGCCGGTGCATCCAAACCCCGTGATATGATACGCTCTATCACACATAAGCCTCCTTATATCTTCCTCAAAACAGCCACCATACCTACCTATTATGGCATTTCCATAGCCATTCCGAGATATATTGCCATGCAACTTTCCACCATTTCATTCATGACACGCTTCATCATTGTCATATTGCTTTGCATGATCATGTAGTTGACATCGTATTTGTGGCAAAGCCACCATGCATAATTTATCATACATGTCACTCTTGATTCATTTCCCTTCCATGTATTTGTGGCATTCATATAGAGTCATATTTTATTCTAGGATCGAGTTGTAATCATTGAGTTGTAAATAAATAGAAGTGTGATGATAATCATTAATAGAGCATTGTCCCAAAAAAAAGATAAAGGGCAAAAAAAGAAAGGCCCAAAAAAAGAAGAAATAAAAAGGGACAATGCTACTATCCTCTTTTTCCACACTTGTGCTCCAAAGTAACACCATGATCTTTATGATAGAGAGTCTCTTGTTTTGTCACTTTCATATACTAGTGGGAATTTTTCATTATAGAACTTGGCTTTTATATTCCAACAATGGGCTTCCTCAAATGCCCTAGGTCTTCATGAGAAAACAAGTTGGATGCACACCCACTTAGTTTCTTTTGTCGAGCTTTCATACATTTATAGCTCTAGTACACCAATCGGAGTTACGGATCTCCGGGAATATAAGAAATGGTGAAAGGGCAGAATCTGGGAACGCAGAAACAAAGAGAGACAGAGAGACGGATCCAATCTCGGTGGGGCTCTCGCCCCTCCCATGCCATGCAGACCGAGGACCAGACGGGAAACCCTTCTCCCATCTAGGGAGAAGGTCAAGGAAGAAGAAGAAGAAGAAGAAGAAGGGGGGCTCTCTCCCCCTCTCTCCCGGTGGCGCCGGAACGTCGCCGGGGCCATCATCGCGACAACGATCTACACCAACAACCTCACCACCGTCATCACCAACTCTTCCCCCCTCTATGCAGCGGGGTAACCCCTCTTTTACCCACTGTAATCTCTACATAAACATGGTGCTCAATGCTATATATTATTTCCCAATGATGTATGGCTATCCTATGATGTTTTAGTAGATCCGTTTTGTCCTATGGGTTAATTGATGATCATGATTGGTTTGAGTTGCATGTTTTATTATTGGTGATGTCCTATGGTGCTCTCCATGTCGCGCAAGCGTGAGGGATCCCCGCTGTAGGGTTTGCAATATGTTCATGATTTGCTTATGGTGGGTGGCGTGAATGATAGAAACACAGACCCGAGTAAGTAGGTTGTTTGCGTATGGGAATAAAGAGGATGTGATACATTAATGATATGGTTGGGTTTTACCTTAATGATCTTTAGTAGTTGCGGATGCTTGCTAGAGTTCCAATCATAAGTGCATATGATCCAAGAAGAGAAAGTATGGTAGCTTATGCCTCTACCTCAAATAAAATTGCAATAATGATTATCGGTCTAGTTATCGATTGCCTAGGGACAAATAACTTTCTTGTGTGACAAAAAGCTCTCTACTAAAACTAACTTAGTTGCTTCTTTACATAAAACAGCCCCTACTTTTTTTTACGCGCTCTTTATTATCTTGCAAACCTATCCAAAAACACCTACCAAGTACTTCTAGTTTCATACTTATTCTAGGCAAAGCGAACGTTAAGCGTGCGTAGAGTTGTATCGGTGGTCGATAGAACTTGAGGGAATATTTGTTCTACCTTTAGCTCCTCGTTGGGTTCGACACTCTTACTTATCGAGTGAGGCTACAATTGATCCCCTATACTTGTGGGTTATCAAGACCTTTTTCTAGCGCCGTTGCCGGGGAGTTATAGCGTGGGGTGAATATTCTCGTGTGTGCTTGTTTGCTTTATCACTAAGTTATTTTTTATTTTCTGTTCTAAGTTGTTCTCTATCTTTAGTTATGGATATGGAACACGAAATACCAAAAAAATTAGGTTTACTTGCTACTCATGGAGATGGGGAACCTCCTAAAACCCTCGATGCTCATTATGTGAAATATATTATGTACTACTTTGATAATCCTGAGAAAACCCCATTCAACTTTATAATGGGAGTAACGTCGGATCAACGTGAATACTTTAGTGATTATCGCTTGACTCAAAAAGGGAAACTATTATAGGATCAAATATATATGTTGCATTGGTATGCTCGGCAACTATGCTTGAGATATGATTATACTTATTGCTCTAGGATGGAGGCTCCACACCTTCCCTTTTCATGCAAATTTAATGATAATGAAACCTTAGCTTCTTATGCTAATGGTATATATGATTACTATGATGTGGAACACATAGAAGAATTCGTTGCTTTTATGGGTGCTTATGAAATTGAATCTTTGTTTAAAGAGTGTGAAAATCTTGATGATGTTGTTTACAGACCTGAAAATTTTGCTAATTTTAAATTTTGCTATGCGAATTATGAATTCAATTCTGATATTAATGATTTTATTGAGAGAGTCTCCGCTGTCCAAGAAGAGACTAATATTTTGCAGGAGTCTATGGAAGAAGAAATTGATGAAACTGTGAGCTCATTGGATGAAAAAGATGATGAGGAGAGTGAAGAACAAAAGGTGGAAGAGCGGATTAGCTACCCGTGCCCACCTTCTAATGAGAGTAACTCTTAAACTCATACATTGTTTAATTTCCCTTCGTGCTTACGGAATGATGATTGCTATGATGATTTTTATGATCCCGTTGATTCTTTTGAAATATCCCTTTTTGATGATGCTTGCTATGCTTGTGGCCAAGATGCCAAAATGAATTATGCTTATGGAGATGAACTTGCTATAGTTCCTTATGTTAAACATGAAATTGTTGCTATTGCACCCACGCATGATAGTCCTATTATCTATTTGAATTCTCCCAACTACACTATATCGGAGAAGTTTGCCCTTATTAAGGATTATATTGATGGGTTGCGTTTCACTACTACACATGATTATTTTGATAGAAATAATATGCATGTGCATGCTGCTCCTACTTGCAATTATTATGAGAGAGGAACTACATCTCCGCCTCTCCATGTTTCCAATATGATAAAATTGCAAGAAACTGTTTATACTATGCATTGGCCTTTACTATGTGTGCATGAATTGTTCTTTTATGACATGCCGATGCATAGGAAGAGAGTTAGACTTCATCATTACATGATATATGTTTATTTATGCTCACTACTAAATCACAAATCATTGTTAATTAAAATTGGCTTTGATATACCTTGGGATCCGGGTGGATTCATTACTTAAGCACCTTATGCCTAGCTTAATGTCTTTAAAGAAAGAGCTGCCAGGGAGACAACCCGGAAGTTTTAGAGAGTCATTTATTTCTGTTGAGTGCTTTTATATAGTTTAAAAACAAAAAAGAGGGGAACCCAAAACTTTTCAAAAAGGAAAGTGAAAGTGAGAGAGACAAGCATTGTTGAAGTGGGGGGCTCCTTGAACTTTGTTCATGCTCATGGAAACTTTGTGAATCTTGATTACAGGAAATTTTCAAAAAAAATCCCCTTGTACAATTCCATTGTATTATAAAAAATAATGTGCCAAGATTTGCCTTTAGGATGTTTACATTGCTTGTTGGTTTGTGCGGTGTAGAATAGAAACTTTGGCTATAGTGCATGATTTTACATTTTTTACTAGAACGTCAAACGGTTCTGAAACTTTCTGCACTGTGTTTATATACAAATTGTTTATTTTTCCTAATTGTTTCAGAATTTTTGGAGTACCAGAAGTATGGTGAATGTTCAGATTACTACAGACTGTCCTGTTTAAGACAGATTCTGTTTTTGATGCATAGTTTGCTTGTTTTGATGATACTATGAATTTCTATCAGTGGATTAAGCCATGGAAAAGTTATATTACAGTAGCTACAATGCAAAAAAAACGAATTGGTTTGCAACCGTACTTAGAGTAGTGATTTGTTTTACTAAACTAACAGATCTTACCGAACTTTCTATTAAGTTTTGTGTGATTGAAGTTTTCAAGTTTTGGGAGAGATCACGATGGATGAAGGAATAAGGAGTGGCAAGAGCCTAAGCTTGGGGATGCCCGAGGCACCCCAAAGAAATATTCAAGGACTCGCAAGCAACCAAGCTTGGGGATGCCCCTTAAGGCATCCCCTCTTTCTTCTCACAATCATCTGTAATTTTACTTGGAGCTATATTTTTATTCGTCACATGATATGCGTAAATCTTGGAGCGTCTTTTGCATTTAGTTTTCACTTTTCTTTGATGGACCGTGCTGGTATGATATAGCCATTGGTTGATTTATAGAATGCTCATTGCACTTCACTTATATCTTTTGAGTATGGCTTTATAGAATGCTTCATGTGCTTCACTTATATCTTTTGAAGTTTGGATTGCATGTTTCTCTTCACATGGAAAACCGCCATTTGTAGAATGCTCTTTTGCTTCACTTATATTTGTTAGAGCATGGGCATATATTTTGTAGAAAGGATTAAACTCTCTTGTTTCACTTATATCTATTTAGAGAGATGACAGGAACTGGTCATTCACATGGTTAGTCATAAAATCCTACGTAAAACTTGTAGATCACTAAATATGATATGTTTTATTCCTTGCAATAGTTTTGCGATATAAAGATGGTGATATTAGAGTCATGCTAGTGGGTAGTTGTGGATTGTAGAAATACTTGTGTTGAAGTTTGTGATTCATGTAGCATGCACGTATGGTGAACCGTTATGTGACGAAATTAGAGCATGAGGTATTTATTGATTGTCTTATGAGTGGCGGTCGGGGACGAGCGATGGTCTTTTGCTACCAATCTATCCCCCTAGGAGCATGTGCATAGTACTTTGTTTTGATGACTAATAGATTTTTGCAATAAGTATGTGAGTTCTTTATGACTAATGTTGAGTCCATGGATTATACGCACACTCACCCTTCCATCATTGCTAGCCTTTTCGGTACCGTGCATTGCCCTTTCTCACCTCGAGAGTTGGTGCAAACTTCGCCGGTGCATCCAAACCCCGTGATACGATATGCTCTATCACACATAAGCCTCCTTATATCTTCTTCAAAACAGCCACTATACCTACCTATTATGGCATTTCCATAGCCATTTCGAGATATATTGCCATGCAACTTCCATCATCATCATATACATGACTTGAGCATTTATTGTCATATTGCTTTGCATGATCGTAAGATAGCTAGCATGATGTTTTCATGGCTTTTCCGTTTTTTGATGTCATAGCTACGTTAGATCATTGCACATCCCGGTACACCGCCAGAGGCATTCATATAGGGTCATATTTTGTTCTAGTATCGAGTTGTAATATTGAGTTGTAAGTAAATAAAAGTGTGATGATCATCATTATTAGAACATTGTCCCATGTGAGGTTATCAAAATAAAAGTGGCCAAAGAAGCCCCCCAAAATAGAGAGAGGCCAAAGAAGCCCACAAAAAAAGAAAAAAAGAAAAAAAGAAAAAAAAGAAAAGAGAGTAGGGACAATGTTACTATCCTTTTACCACACTTGTGCTTCAGAGTAGAACCAGGTTCTTCATATAGAGAGTCTCTTGAGTTATCACTTTCATATACTTGTGGGAATTTTCATTTTAGAACTTGGCTTGTATATTCCGATGATGGGCTTCCTCAAATGCCCGAGGTCTTCATGAGCAAGCAAGTTGGATACACACCCACTTAGTTTCCAGTTTGAGCTTTCATACACTTATAGCTCGTAGTGCATCAGTTGCATGGCAATCCCTACTCCTCACATTGACATCAATTGATGGGCGGTGTAACCCCTCTTTTAACCACTATAATCTCTACATAAACATGGTGCTCAACGCTATATATTATTTCCCAATGATGTATGGCTATCCTATGATGTTTGAGTAGATCCGTTTTGTTCTATGGGTTAATTGATGATCGTGATTGGTTTGAGTTGCATGTTTTATTATTGGTGATGTCCTATGGTGCTCTATGTGTCACACAAGCGTGAGGGATCCCCGCTGTAGGTTTTGCAATATGTTAATGATTTGCTTATGGTGGGTGGCGTGAGTGATAGAAACACAGACCCGAGTAAGTAGGTTGTTTGCGTATGGGAATAAAGAGGACTTGATACTTTAATGCTATGGTTGGGTTTTACCTTAATGATCTTTAGTAGTTGCGGATGCTTGCTAGAGTTCCAATCATAAGTGCATATGATCCAAGAAGAGAAAGTATGTTAGCTTATGATGACCCACAAGTATAGGGGATCTATCGTTGTCCTTTCGGTAAGTAAGAGTGTCGAACCCAACGATTAGCAGAAGGAAATGATAAGAGGTTTCCAGTAAGGTATTCTCTGCAAGTACTGAAATAAGTGCTTATAGATAGTTTTGTGATAGGATAATTTGTAACGAGCAACAAGTAACAAAAGTAAATAAAGTGCAGCAAGGTGGCCCAATCCTTTTTGTAGCGAAGGACAAGCCTGGACAAACTCTTATATAGAGAAAAGCACTCCCGAGGACACATGGGAATATCATCAAGCTAGTTTTCATCACGTTCGTATGATTCGCGTTCGATACTTTGATAATTTGGTATGTGGGTGGACCAGTGCTTGGGTACTGTCCTTACTTGGACAAGCATCCCACTTATGATTAACCTCTATTGCAAGCATCCGCAACTACAACAAAAGTATTAAGGTAAACCTAACCATAGCATGAAACATATGGATCCAAATCAGCCCCTTACGAAGCAACGCATAAACTAGGGTTTAAGCTTCTGTCACTCTAGCAACCCATCATCTACTTATTACTTCCCAATGCCTTCCTCTAGGCCCAAATCATGGTGAAGTGTTATGTAGTCGACGTTCACATAACACCACTAGAGGAGAGACAACATACATCTCATCAAAATATCGAACAAATACCAAATTCACATGACTACTAATAGCAAGACTTCTCCCATGTCATCAGGAACAAACATAACTACTCACAAAGCATATTCATGTTCATAATCAGAGGGGTATTAATATGCATATAGGATCTGAACATATGATCTTCCACCAATTAAACTAACTAGCATCAACTACAAGGAGTAATTAACACTACTAGCAACCTACTAGCACCAATCACGGACTTGGAGACAAGAATTGGATACAAGAGATGAAATAGGGTTTTGAGAGGAGATGGTGCTGATGAAGATGTTGATGGAGATTGCCCTCTCCCGATGAGAGCAACGTTGGTGATGACGATGGCCATGATTTCCCCCTCCCAGAGGGAAGTTTCCCCGGCAGAACAGCTCTGCCGGAGCCCTAGATTGGTTCTGCCTCGTGGCGGCGGAGTTTCGTCCGAGGAGATGGCTTATGTTTTTTTTCTCATCGAAAGACTTCATATAGCAGAAGATGGACAACTGAGGGCCACCAGTGGGCCCACAAGGTAGGGGCGCCCAGGGGGGTAGGGCACGCCCCCACCCTCGTGGGTAGGGTGTGGCCCCCCTGGTGACCTTATTGCGCTCAGTATTTTGTTTATATTCTGAAAACGTCTTCCGTGAAGTTTCAGGACTTTTGGAGCTGTGCAGAATAGGTCTCTAATATTTGCTCCTTTTCCAGCCCAGAATCCCAGCTGCCGGCATTCTCCCTCTTTATGTAAACCTTGTAAAATAAGAGAGAATAGGCATAAGTATTGTGACATAATGTGTAATAACAGCCCATAATGCAATAAATATCGATATAAAAGCATGATGCAAAATGGACGTATCAACTTATGCCTCTCCCTCAAATAAAATTGCAATAATGATTATTGGTCTAGTTATCGATTGCCTAGGGACAAATAACTTTCTTGTGTGACAACAAGCTCTCTACTAAAACTAACTTAGTTGCTTCTTTACCTAAAATAGCCCCTACTTTTTATTTACGCGATCTTTATTATCTTGCAAACCTATCCAAAACACCTACAAAGTACTTCTAGTTTCATACTTGTTCTAGGTAAAGCGAACGTTAAGCGTGCGTAGAGTTGTATCGGTGCTCGATAGAACTTGAGGGAATATTTGTTCTACCTTTAGCTCCTCGTTGGGTTGGACACTCTTACTTATCTAAAGAGGCTACAATTGATCCCCTATACTTGTGGGTTATCAGATGTTAATCCAATAGCCGTGTTGCTTCTTCAATATCTGATCCTCTTGCTCC
This sequence comes from Triticum aestivum, assembly GCF_018294505.1. Lineage (NCBI taxonomy): Eukaryota > Viridiplantae > Streptophyta > Magnoliopsida > Poales > Poaceae > Triticum > Triticum aestivum. The sequence goes on along the minus strand of NC_057800.1, from coordinate 657,040,884 downwards.
ATCCGCCCAAACCAGTGCCGGTGGGACTGCCTACTCCCGCCTCCCGTGGCTGTCTGTGCTGCCGCACAGACCGCACCGCCCCACCCCTAATCCATTGCTAGCCAGGCCATTCCTCTACTCAACCACACCTCCTATTATTTTCAGGTGACGGCAGCCGGACCAATAAACCGTCGTACTCCCCAACACATGGGCAACCACTGTCGAGTCTTCCCTGATTCTGTGGCATTCCCTTCCTAGGCCTCGTCCTCGCCACCGCCCTGGTGCTCTCGGCACGCCGGGGTCAATGTGGTCAACGAACGATATCCATAGGACGTGGACTGTACGTGGAGAGGCCGACAGCTGGGTCCACGGACGCACACAAGGAAATGCCTCCTTATTACGCGCAAAATAATGATTCCTCCACCTGACATCTAGGACCCACCAGAAGGGCCTCTGTATTTTGCGAAAAAAGGCCCCCCACTGACAGGTCGGACCCACCAGCTATATCTTCGCACGCAAGGAAGTGCCTCCTTATTACGCACAAAAAAATGAATACTCCCCTTGCTGGCTGGGACCCAGCATAGTGGGAGGCTGACATGTGGGCCTACTAAGTTGACGGGGACGGAGGGCTTTGTCAACTTAGTCAATATGAACGACTCTAGCTCTAGTGTCCTTACGATGTCCATCCAACGGCCGTAGTGCTTCTTCAACCTCTGGTATTCTTGCTCCAGGCGCCCAAACCAGCGCCGGTCGTGCCGCGTGATCCTGCCTCCCATGGCCGGCTGTGATGCCGTGGAGGCCTCTCCACCCCCTACTACTCTTGTCGGTGTCAAAACCGGCGGACCTCGGGTAGGGGGTCCCGAACTGTGCGTCTAGGATCGATGGTAACAGGAGACGGGGGACACAATGTTTACCTAGGTTCGGGCCCTCTCTATGGAGGTAAAATCCTACGTCCTGCTTGATTGATATTGATGAATATGAGTGTTACAAGAGTGGATCTACCACGAGATCGTAATGGCTAAACCCTAGAAGTCTAGCCTATGTGGGTATGGTAATGAATATATATGGTGTCCTTTCCGGACTATCCCCTTCGGTTTATATAGACACTGAGGGGATCTAGGGTTTACATGGAGTCGGTTACATAAGAAGGAATCTTCGGTCGCTAAGCTTGCTTTCCACGCCAAGTAGAGTCCAATCCGGACACAGTGCAGTCTTCGGCCTTCATGTCTTCACAGCTCATCAGTTCGGCCCATGGATAACAGGCCGGACACCCGAGGACCCCTTAGTCCTGGACTCCCTCAGTAGCCCCTGAACCTGGCTTGAATGACGAGGAGTCCGGCATGCAGATTGTCTTTGGAATTGCAAGGCGGGTTCCCCTTTCTCTGAACTCCAAGATAGTCTTCGGATGCAATGATGGTATCCGGACCTATCACGCACACAACCATAGAGAGAATATAATATTTGCACGAATCTAATCTATTGACAGCTTTTTCCCAACACGACATCACGTCTGTCTGGTTATAATTTCGAACCGTTTTTCTTTAGCCAAACCACGCTATGAGGCATGGTTGCTACTGGCACGTCTTGTCAAAACAGAGATCGTGTCCCGTTATTGCGGGATTCTCATCAATGCGGGCATGGGTAACTCAACCGTGCTGTTTATATAGTCCTAGGGAACAGGAGAATCCTAAGGCGAGTGAGGAGGCGTTTAATATATACTACCTTTATAAGGGGATAAGGATTTCCCCTTCCTCTCCTCACGCTCTCTCTCTGCCTCCGCCTTTCCGATCTCAAGCTCCAACGCCCAAGCTCTCATCTCCTTTCCACTCAAGCAACCATGTCTAGATCTGGTGGTCAGGGCAAGTGGATGGTCTCCTCCGTCAAGGAGGAGGACATTACTAAGCTCCGGGCGGTCGGATATTTGGCAAAGGAGATCGCCCACCGTCTGCCAGCCGAGGGACAAGTTGTCCCCATGCCGGAGCCCACAGAGAGGGTGGTATTCATCCCCCATTTCTTTCGCGGGCTAGGATTTCCACTCCACCCTTTCGTCCGCGGGCTGATGTATTACTACGGGATAGATTTCCATGATCTGTCCCCGAATTCCTTCCTCAACATCTCGGTCTTCATCGTTGCGTGCGAGGCCTTCCTCTACATCCATCCCCACTTCGGGCTGTGGCTCAAAGTCTTCAACGTGAAGCCGAGGTGGTGGAGGGACATCACGCAGAGTGCGGAGGGGCCATGGTGAGCAAGCTATCCAACGTCTCATGGCCCAAAGGCACCTTTATCGAGACAGTAAAGGAATGGCAGAAGCAGTGGTTCTATATTACAGAACCTCGCGGCACCGCCTGGGCCGTAGCTGCTGAATTCTGCTCCCTCGCTCCTATGCGAGTCACCTCCTGGGTCGTGAAGAGTCCAGACTGGTGTGCACCTGACGAGCTAATAGCGCTACAAACGCGCGTTCAAAGCATGGTGACCAAGGACATCAAGCTCGTTGACGTTATCCAGGTGATGCTAATCCGCCCGATTCTTCCGTCCCAGCGCCGCAGCCGCCCTTGATGGGAATTCAATCCGAAGAAGCACCAGACCCTGAAAAGGCTCTTTGATACTTCTCACGAAGAGCCCTGGAAGTTGCTCTTTAAGGGCAACGAGAAGCCACCGGCCACGGACTCGGACCGCGGTCACAATTGTAACCACCCCGCCAACGAGGTATGTTACTTTTGATGTACTCCCAACTTAAATGTTTCAAGGATCATGTCTGAGATTTTATTATTGCTCCCTTAGGACTGAGCGGAGAGGGCGAAGCGGATCCAGTGTCAGGCTCCGTTGCCCGAAGAAACAGTCATCCCGCGCCTGGCAAAGATGCTGGTGCCGGTGTCGTATATGGCGACGGAGAAGAAGGCCAAGGGGGCCAAGAGTGGCCCCCATCGCAAGGGCACTTCGGAAGTGACGTCCACAAACGACGAGGCCCATTCCTCTATCCCTGAGGATAACGACGAGGAAGAGGAGGAGGAGGAGGGAAACAAACCTCCTCCCGAGGAGAAGAAGAAGAAGAAGAGGGTGGCCTCGACACATCCGGAGGTGAAAGCGCCCAAAAAGGGGAAGGGCGCTCCAGCGGTCAACAAGTCAACACTGCGTGGGACGCTTACAGTAGTCCGGAACGTCACCCCATACTAGGCCCCAGGCCGCATCGTAAGTGACATGGCTTATTCATGCGCATATCAGCCCTTTCTTTTTAGTATTCTGATATGGTTAATCCACATTATTGCAGTCCGGCCCGCGACCTTATCCAGCGATCCTCATCTGGAGGTTCGTTGGCTCCGTCGGAGATGGCGAGCATGTCGCCACCGCCAGCTTACTCCCCCGGGGTCAGGGACGACACCGAAGTGTTATCCCGGAGGACCGCGTCAAGGGGAGGAGCCCAGGACGTTGTCCGGGAGGCGCCTCAAGGCGGGACCTCCACTGCCGGACACACGGGGGAGTGTATCCCCACAGAGACTGGCGGAGAGGGCTGTATCCAGTTTGGCCCTCAGCCGAATACGATTATGGAGACCAATATGGCTCCGGAATGGGCCGAGCGTCCCCCTTTGAAGGAGGGGGGTGCGTCGCCACCACCGGTGGCTCCTGTCCATCCAGGATCGCCAGATGACCTGATGGGGGCGCTATGAAGCGCCTCCGTCGTTGACGAGCACCGTATCCTTATGGGTGCGGTGATTGAGAAGGTTCAGTCCGCCAAAAGTGGACTGAATGAAGCCTATAGCAGCTTGTTAACGGGTTTCGAGGTAAGAAAGAGAAAAACCTCGTGTAGTCTGTAGTCCCTGAGACGTTGTCCGGTGTTCAGCGAGGAGGACTGGACAGGGGATCAATCCTTAATTATAAGAGGCTAACTGAATATGTAGTGATAAGCAGGTGTCCCTGTTGGCCGCGACCTCGTATGCTGCCGAGGTCTCTAAGCTAAAAAGGAGGCTGGAGCGGACCAAGAATGAGCTCGGCGAGGTTAAGGTTCGGCTCCAGGAGAAGCAAGGTAAGGAACGTCTTGCTATATGTTCGGGAAGGGATAAACGATGTATATTGACAGCGGTATTGTGATATGTGCAAAAGCCGCGACCGAAGTCGAGACCCTGAGGAAGGCCTTGGGCAAGGCTGAGGAGCAGGCTGTCCAGCAGCAAGCCGCCCGCAAGAAGCTAAATGCACGGGTCAAAGAAGTCCACTAGGAGCTCCAAGATGCGGTGAAAAAATGCGAGGCCTTGGAGCATGATGCGTCGGTTCGAGGGACCGAACTCACCCAGGCTCGTCAAAGCGCAGAGACCGCACAGAATGAGGCCCACGCCGCCCTCCAGGAGATCCCGGAGGCCAAGAAGATCACGATGGGCAAGGCATTTAAGATGCAAAGCAAGTATGCGGAGAAGCAGTACCTTTTACTAACCCGGGTTCGGAGTTCCCCAGGGGCTTTTGCGGATTTGCCTCACAGTGTATCAGACGCCGTGGAGTTCTATCGAGCCGAAGGAGGGAGTGCTTCGGAGAGGCTCTTCTGGCCGCAGTATGCGGCACCAGAGCATCCCGTGTCCTTCAGCGATTAGCTAAAACAGCTGGTGGAGCTGCATAGGGTGGCCGAACTAGCCATTAAGGATGTAATAATCCGGCTGTGGCCAGCCGAAGCAACGCCTGGTAGCTACTTCGGGCTCATGAGGCGGATGGTGGATGCATGTCCTCGGCTGGACATTATTAAGCGCTCCGTCTGTATTGAAGGTGCCCGAATGGCCTTCGCTCGCTGCAAGATGTGGTGGGCGAAGATGAACGCTCTTGAAGTCGCCAGCGGGCCGCCGGAGGGCAAGGAGCACCGCACGCCTGAGCGATATTTCGAGGATGTTGTAGAAGGGTCTCGACTTGTAGCGACGCAATGTTCGCAGGACATTGTATTTGAATAAATGTATTCATGTTGCCTTTGTCTTGTATTATGGGAACAAAGCCAGTTTTTGTAAAGTAATTTTATTGTGCTTTGAATTGTTTCCTTCTGTGCGACCGTGTTGTGTGTGATCTATGGGTTGGCCAGTCATCGGCTTCTGCCCTCACATAGATAGTACGGAGGTGTTCGGGATGGAATCTAAACAATCCTAATCCAATTACATGGTCCTTGAAGGAGTTGTTTAGCGCAACGAACAAGGCAATCAGACTTTATGGCTTTAACGCCCTCACTTAGCCATAGGAGTTTTATAATAAAGCATGGGAGCAGCCCCTGGTTTAATCCAGAGTACTATCGGCATAAGATCGGGAAGTTCCAATCTCTCGCGTAACGCAGAAAAATCTCCAACGATTTGTAACCCTCGAGTAGCTGACCGGCTCTCGCCACAACATGACATTCAGTTTTCAGCTTTCCCTATAGAGGTGCTCGTTTGGTCGAAGCCAGGGCACAATCGCAGTAGTTCTCCCTTTACTACCCTAGCCGATGGAGCGGAACATAAGGTAGTAAGAATAGGAGCCGGGCAACCCAACTATTGACCAAAGACATGATTCAGAGCCAATGCATATAATGCTAAATTCGGGGTGCCGAACATGTATAAAAAGTGTCCGGACTGTGCTGCCGTATTATGGGGCGATAGGTAGCCCCTGGCGAATATTAAACATAAAAGAGTGTCGATGCAGCAAATAAGCAGATCGAGAATGAAGACGAAGTAAGAAGTGAAAACCACAGGAACTGGGCCACGAACCATTTTATTATAACTGGACGGATATGTCAAGGTGTATCTTGTACAGATGGTGTGAGAAGTATCCGGCCATTTAACATGTCGGCATCAATAGGGCGCAGCGTGCGGGTCCTGAGAAGTAAGTATGAATACCGTCAAGAAGAACGTATAAAGGTTACCCTACACACCTGTGTTTCTTGACTCTGTTGTATTTCAGTCCTTCTAAAGGACTTGACATCAGACCCGCGGAAAAGGGTGCCTGAAACAAGAAAAAGAAGTAAAAGTATGCGTGTCCGGGATCAGTCTGGCCGGATTGCAGACCCCGGGTTATCTCGTGCCTCCGTCGATGTCCATGGAATTTTGAGTGCGTAATTGTGTACGCATGGTACGAATGCCACTACCTTATTGGGGTTGGGACGGAGGCCGAATTGCTAATCGAGCTCTTGACGAGACATGTTGTCCTGCTACAGTGTAGTACGAACCCGCTTGATGGTGTCCAGGGGCTCGGCAGCTGGGTTATAATGCTGCCTGAGAAGGCCGCTCTGTGCTTCAGCTGCTAGGGCGGCAGTCTGCTCCTCTGTTCGGAAGGAGCGTTCTGTATTTGCATTGACTTTTATGACACCACGTGGACCGGGCATCTTGAGCTTGAGGTAAGCATAGTGTGGCAATACATTAAATCTAGCAAACGCGGTTCGTCCGAGCAGTGCGTGGTAGCCGCTGCGGAAGGGGACGATATCGAAGATTAACTCTTTGCTTCGGAAGTTGTCCGAAGAACCGAAGACCACCTCCAGCGTGATTGAGCCCGTACAGCGGGCCTCTACACCTGGTATGACTCCTTTAAAGGTAGTCTTTGTTGGTTTGATTCACGAGGGATTAATGCCCATCTTCCGTACTGTATCCTGATACAGCAGGTTGAGGCCGCTTCCGCCATCCATCAGGACTCGTGTTAGGTGGAATCCGTCAATGATTGGGTGCAGGACTAGTGCGGCCGAACCCGGAGAATAATAGCATGTGGCCGAAACTGGGCTCTGGGTTAATAGGTTAGTCCTGAATCCGGAGCTCATGTAACTTACTCAGCTATGCTAGAGCCCATAATAGCATGTGGCTGCACACGGAAGTTTCTAGCATGAAATATCTCAGTTCCCTTTGAGCCTGGGTGGTGGACCTTAGGATTATCACACGGGTACTCCGGGATATCCTAGGACAACACTGGATTCTCCAGGTGCCTGACAAACAATCCACCCAGATGTGTATTCAAGTTGCCACCTTAAGTTGAACCGTTAATTAACAACATCACATCTATCATGGATTTCACTCACCCAAACCACGTCTACGAGCATAGCATAGCAATATAAGCAATACATATAAGTAACTCCCAAGGGTTTGATAATAACAGGGCAATAGGTTCTACCTCATTAACTACTTCCCAACCCACAAGTTAATCACATCCTAATCATCCAATGTTTAAGGATTGGAGCTAATGCATAAAAACTAGGTGATAAAGGGGTATGATCAAAGTGTTACTTGCCTTGCTGATGATCCGCAAAACCTAAAGATTAGAAGTAGCATGCTTCGCACTCCGGGTGTTCTATCACAAACAAGCAATGGCATACATAAGCAATCAAGCAAAGAAGCATGGATAAAACTCAAATAAGAACGTCTAGCCAGAAAGTTCAACTTAAGAACTCTGGTTTGCAAAAAAATCAAATCAAACGGGGCAACGAAACTCAAACTGCGAAAGAAATGGGGCAACAAAGATCTAGGCGCTTGAATCGCCTGATTCCGACAAACCAGCGAAAAGATAAACTAAAACGAAAATTGGATCAGAATCGCGATCGAAAATAATCGCCGAAAAATCTGAGAAAAAGAAAAACCGACGAACAGGCTAACGAAGAACGTTCGCTGTCTGCGGCTAACGAGTGAACACCGTTCATTAAAACAAACGTACGGAAAAACGTCCGCTAAATAACCAAACCGAGAAAAACCGGCGAACCGTTCTATTCAAAAAAACTTATGGTTTCCTAAAAAAACCGGATCGGTTCTTTAAAAAAAAACGAACAGCGGCTTTACCTTCGGCGAGGCGGGGCGGCGACTCCGACAAGGTGGGGCTGCGGCGGTGGGTGGCACGGGTGGCAGGGGCGGCGCGGCAGCGGCGCTCGGCGGCGGTGACGCGACAACGGGCGGTGGCGGCGCGGGAAAGGCGGGGCGGCTCCGGTTGCGGGGGGGTGCGGCGGTGGTGGCGGAAATCGGGGGCGGGGCGGGGTACTTATAGGAGGGGGTGCTTTCTTGGGCGAGGGGGTAAGCGGCGCAGGGAGGGAGAGTCCCGACCGGACTCGGCCTCGCGGGCAGCGGTGCGCTCCCGTTCTCCTGGAAAGAGATGGCGCGGGGAGGAGGGCCGACTGACTTGGGCTTCGGCCTAGTCGGTGGCGAAAACTTTTTATAAAATAATTTCGCCGAAACTAAAAAATCCTATAAAATAAAAAACTAAAAATGTCAAAAGAAATTTTCACCGTCTAAATAAAATATTTAGAACGAGGTGAACATTTTCTTGGCCCTAAAAGGCAACTTTGAAAAACGTGCAATTTTCTAATTCAAATAAAATAGCAATAAACTCTGAATAAAAGCAAATGTTTGATTTTAATATTTTTCCTCCAATATTTCATTTATTTTGGAGAAGTCATATTATCTCCTCTCATATATTTTAATATGAAATATTTTCGGAGAGAAAAATAATTAAAACCAAAAATCCTCGTTTCAATATTTGATAAAACTCAAATATGAAAACAGGGAAATCCCCAACTCTCTCCGAGGGGCCTTGAGTTGCTTAGGATTTCGAGGATCGCGAAATGAAATGCAATAAAATATGATATGCATGAATGATCTATGTATAACATTCCAAATTGAAATTTTGGGATGTTACATAGATGAACTCTCGTGATTCACTTATATTATTTTGAGAGTCCTACACAGAATGGTAATTTGCTTTGGTTATGAATTTAGTCCTAATATGATGGGCATCCAAGAGGGATATAATAAAAGCTTTCATATGAAGTGCATTGAATACTAAGAGAAGTTTGATACTTGGTAATTGTTTTGAGATATGGAGATGGTGATATTAGAGTCATGCTAGTTGAGTAGTTGTGAATTTGAGAGATACTTGTGTTAAAGTTTGTGATTCCCGTAACATGCACGTATGGTGAACTGTTATATGATGAAGTCAGAGCATGATTTATTTATTGATTGTCTTCCTTATGAGTGGCGGTCGGGGACGAGCGATGGTCTTTTCCTACCAATCTATCCCCCTAGGAGCATGCGCGTAGTACTTTGTTCCGATAACTAATAGATTTTTGCAATAAGTATGTGAGTTCTTTATGATTAATGTTGAGTCCATGGATTATACACACTCTCACCATTCCACCATTGCTAGCCTCTCTAGTATCGTGCAAGTTTCCCCGGTACAATAAACCCACCATATATCTTCCTCAAAACAACCACCATACCTACCTATTATGGCATTTCCATAGCCATTCTGAGATATATTGCCATGCAACTTTCCACCGTTTCATTATTATGACACGCTTCATCATTGTCATATTGCTTTGCATGATCATGTAGTTGACATCATATTTGTGGCAAAGCCACCGTTCATAATTCTTTCATACATGTCACTCATGAGTCATTGCACATCCCGGTACAACGCCGGAGGCATTCATATAGAGTCATATCTTGTTCTAAGTATCGATTTGTAATATTGAGTTGTAAGTAAATAAAAGTGTGATGATCATCATTATTAGAACATTGTCCCAAGTGAGGAAAGGATGATGGAGACTATGATTCCCCCACAAGTCGGGATGAGACTCCGGACGAAAATAAATAAATAAAAGAGGCCAAAGAAGCCCAAATAAAAAAGAAGAGAAAAGAGGCCATAAAAAAAGAGAAGGCCCAAATAAAAAAATAAAAAAATGAGAGAAAAAGAGAGAAGGGGCAATGCTACTATCCTTTTACCACACTTGTGCTTCAAAGTAGCACCATGATCTTCATGATAGAGAGTCTCTTATGTTGTCACTTTCATATACTAGTGGGAATCTTTCATTATAGAACTTTGCTTGTATATTCCAATGATGGGCTTCCTCAAAATGCCCTAGGTCTTCGTGAGCAAGCGAGTTGGATGCACACCCACTAGTTTCTTTTGTTGAGCTTTCATACATTTATAGCTCGAGTGCATCCGTTGCATGGCAATCCCTACTCACTCACATTGATATCTATTGATGGGCATCTCCATATCCCGTTGATACGCCTAGTTGATGTGAGCCTATCTTCTCCTTTTTGTCTTCTCCACAACCACCATTCTATTCCACCTATAGTGCTATATCCATGGCTCACGCTCATATATTGCGTGAAGATTGAAAAAGTTTGAGAACATCAAAAGTATGAAACAATTGCTTGGCTTGTCATCGGGGTTGTGCGTGATTTAAATGCGTTGTGTGGTGAAGATAGAGCATAGCCAGACTATAGATTTTGTGGGGATAGCTTTCTTTGGCCGTGTTATTTTGAGAAGACATTATTACTTGGTTAGTATGCTTGAAGTATTATTATTTTTATGTCAATATTAAACTTTCGTCTTGAATCTAATGGATCTGAATATTCTTGCCACAATAAAGAAGATTACATGGATAAATATGTTAGGTAGCATTCCACATCAAAAATTCTGTTTTTATCATTTACCTACTTGAGGACGAGCATGAATTAAGCTTGGGGATGCTGATACGTCTCCAACGTATCTATAATTTTTGATTGTTCCATGCTATTATATTATATGTTTTGGATGTTTACGGGCTTTATTTTACACTTTTATATTATTATTGGGACTAACCTATTAACCCAGAGCCTGGTGCTAGTTTCTGTTTTTTTCCTTGTTTTAGAGTATCGCAGAAAACGAAAATCAAATGGAGTCCAATTGACCTGAAACTTCACGGAACTTATTTTTGGAACGGAAGCAATCCCAAAGACTTGGGGTGTACGTGAGGGAAGCAACGAGGAAGCCACGAGGCAGGGGGGCGCGCCCTCCACCCTCATGGGCCCCTCATGGCCCCCCGACGTATTTCTTTTGCCTATATATATATCCATATACACTAAAACTATTGAGGGACAAAATAGATCGGGAGTTCCGCCGCCAGAAGCCTCCGTAGCCACCGAAAGCCAATCTAGACCCATTCCGGCACCCTGCCAGAGGGGCAATCCCTCTCCGGTGGCCATCTTCATCATCCCGGTGCTCTCCATGACGAGGAGGGAGTAGTTCTCCCTCGGGGCTGAGGGTATGTACCAGTAGTTATGTGTTTGAGATCTCTCTCTCTCTCTCATGTTCTTGAGGTGGCACGATCTTGATGTATCGTGAGCTTTGCTATTATAGTTGGATCTTATGATGTTTCTCCCCCTCTACTCTCTTGTAATGGATTGAGTTTTCCCTTTGAAGTTATCTTATCTTATTGAGTCTTTAAGGATTTGAGAATACTTGATGTATGTCTTGCGTGCGATACCTGTCGGAGTAAATAACCATGGGTAGCCTAGCCGGCTCCCCCTGGCCCTTCTGAAAAAATTACGAGCCGATCCGGCCCTCAAGAATCCAAGACATGGGGCCGCCTTCCCCTTGCCGGCTGTCTCCCAGGCCGGCTATCGGAAGGCAACCCGACTTTAGCCCTCATGAAGAAAGCCGCGGGAGGGCCGGCTCCAAGAAGCCAGCCGCGAGAAGGCCGACTCCAAGAAGCCGGCTCCCACAAAGCGGTCAAGATCATACCCTCGAAGTCTGCATCCACATAACAGTGATGTGACGGGGCATGGCTACAGTAAAGCCTGCCACCCCCGAATCCCAGAGCACGCCTGGCACAGTGCGCCGTACGGGTGGCCATGACCCGTCCGGCGCGGCACTATTGCCACGTTGACCCTGATGTCATCCACGACGGGCTGCCAGCGCGGCCCACGGGCGGTGGGCCCCTTCGGGAAGAGAGACACCCGAAGGCGGCCAGGCCTCCCCCAGTCGGCCCAAGACAGAGCCGGCTCCCCACAGCCGGCTAGCCACCTCCCTCGAAGGAGACGCCCCATTAAGGAGACAAGACGCCGTGAGGCTACAGCGATCACCCGCCGGACGGCGACACTATAGCCACGCCCACCTCGGCGAAGCCCTTGTCACCAGGATTGAGCAACAGTAACCAGCCGCCGACAAGGCCCTGGACAGTGGGGCCTGCCTGTGAACCAAGGAGCCGGCAGCCGGCGGGACCCACCAGCTGGCGGGCCCCAGCAGCCGGCGAGTGTAGACACAGACGGCTGGGCCCCACGCCCAGCCGGATTACCATTGTATCCCCGGGGGGTAGGCCTATATAAACCCCTCGGGACACCCATGCAAAGGGTTGATCCCTGCTAGTTTTAGACACCACATAGGGAGGAGAAGAGAGCGAGCAGTGCCCTTCTTCCTCCTCTCGCCAAACAGCTCACGGAGCATTGTGTAGCTACTTGTTCATCTAGTGATCATGTGGAGACCCCGCAGAGCAGCAGTAGGGGTGTTATCTCCACGGAGAGCCCCGAAGCTGGGTAAGATTTGTCGGCGTGCATGTCTTCGCCTCATCCCGCTTCCAGGCACCGGCGACGTCTTATTGGCTCCCACAATGATAAGCCACCCGTTGGCATATGTCGCACCTACCACCCGACATTTGGCGCCCACCGTGGGGCCAGGTGCACCGTCTCCGGAGACCTGTTCTGGACGGGAACCCTCTTCCTCCCCCGCGAGCGTAGCCAGCCCGGCATGCCCGACGATGCTTGCCACGATGCACTGCAAGGCGTCACCAATGTCTGCGCAGCGAGCGGCCTCACCGATCTCCTTGACAAGACCCTCATCTTCGACGAGCTCACCTCCGACCGACCACCTCGTCAACCTCCTCGGCCAGCTCCACGTCTCCGACGAGCCTGCTGTGGACTTGGAGTCGGTTGGCTCCACCGACCCGATGCCTGTCGACTCCGACACGGCCTCACTCGACACTTTCCCCACCGATGTCACGATCTACAACGACCCGCTTCCCCGGGCCGATGGCGGCGACGCTGTCACCACCGAGGTGATGGTCATCGGCCACAGCGGCGCTTCTGACGAGAGCGCCCGCGAGGCCCCGCACACGGCGATCCACGACTTGTCCACCCCCCTCCCGGCCGATGCCGACGCTGAAGCACTGGAGGCTCGCCGCCTCGCCCTCCTCGCGGAGGGCCGGAAGTTGGTTTCCATGAGACCCCTCGCTGAGGCCCACCGACGCGAAGCCGACTGCGCCGCCTTTGGCACGCCGCCCCCAGGCGGGCCCAGCCGGGCCGGCGCTGTCGTCGCCGACACGTTAGGAGTCGACCGCCCAGTCTACGCCACTCCACTCAAGAACCTGCGCACCGCCCAGGCGGCCATAGACGAGCTAGACGGACTGGGGGCCGAAGAACTCCCCCACATGACCCGACGCATCCAGCAGCTAATCGATGCAGCCGCGTAGCGGCACGAAGCCGATGCCCGCGCGGGAAGCCCTCCCCCGCGTCGAGATCACGGCGCGACGTCCCGGACGCCGACTACGGGTAAAACCCGTGCGCGGCGCGAGAAAGAGCCGGCTGCCAGCCGAACCCGAACCCGAATCTCCATCGAGCGAGACGCAGAAGGCCACCCCCGGGCCGTGGAGTGGCGGGGCAACCCGCCTCCGCCTCGGCCCCGTGGAGAGAGATATCCCACCCCACCTCCTGTTGCGCATCCGACTCTCAGCGGCCGGCTAGGTCGCCGCGAAGGAGTTGGCGAGAACGACGCCCGCCATCGGATCGACCGCCTGGCGCGATCCCTGGCGCTGGAAGAAGAAGACGATGTCGGCCCGCCTTGCTCGGCCCCCGCATCCGCGACGAGTCTTTCCCCAAAGGGTTCTCGCTCCCAAGAGACACGCCCAAGTACAATGGCTCTGTGAAGCCGGAAGATTGGTTAATCGACTACTCCACGGCGGTTAGCATAGCAAACGGCAACAGGCGCGTTGCCGTGAAGTACGTGCCCCTCATGCTGCAAGGCACGGCGCGGACCTGGCTCAACAGCCTTAAGCCATACAACATCAACAGCTGGCTAGATTTCACAGAAGCCTTCGTCCGCAACTTCACCAGCACCTACAAGCGGGCTCCCAAGCCCAGACAGCTCTCCTTGTGCGTACAAGGCCCCGCCGAGTTTACTCGCGACTACCTCACGCGTTGGGCCGAGCTCCGCAACTCTTGCGAAGGGGTGCACGAGGTGCAAGCCGTAGAATACTTCACTGCCGGGTGCCGAGAAGGCACCCTCCTCAAGCACAAGCTCCTCTGCGACGAGCCGACTACCCTTGACGAGCTTCTGGTCATAGCGGACAAGTACGCCACCGCCGACTCCTCAATGAAGACCGAACTCCGGGTAGACGCATCCGGGAAGGTACTCAACCCGGCGCCCAAGACGCCGGCTGGGGACTCCGGCCGATGCCCACACCAGAACAACCACAAGCGCAAGGGCCTCATGCCGCCTTCTGCCAGTCGGCAGGTGGCCACAGTCGAAGATGAGCGGTCTGAAGGGAGGCCCGCGCCCAAGAAACCCAAGGGCGGCAGGCCGGCTTGGCAGCCGGCCTTCTCCTATGAGCAAACTCTCTACGCCCCGTGCAAGTTCCACAGCGGCGCGAAGCCGTCCAACCACACGACCCGGAAGTGCCACTGGCTCACCTGAATCTCCAAAGGTGAAGGGCTTGCGCCGCCTCCTCCTGCCGGTCCGCCGCCTCCGGCTCCGCAGCCACCGACCGCTCGGCCCGCAGTCGGAGCCGTGCACGATGAGTTCCCCGACGAGCATGCCGCCTATGTCATCTTTACAAGCCAGCCCGAAGACCGGCGCAGCAAACGCCGAGAGCACCAAGAAGTCAGCATGGTCGCTGCCAACCCCGCCGAGCACATGCACTGGTCAGAAAAACCTATCAGCTGGAGCCGGGCCGACCACCCAGATATGATGCCATCTCCCGGCTCTTATGCGTTCGTTCTGGATGCCACCCTTGCAACGGACAGATGCGCTGCCCGTTTCTCCCGCGTGCTGATAGATGGCGGGAGCAGCATCAACATCATGTACCTGACACCCTGGAGAAGCTGAACGTCAAGGCAAAGCAACTCATGCCTACTCGGACTGTGTTCCATGGCATTGCTTGGCCGTCCTGCCTTGGCCAGGTTCATGGCAGTTCCCCACTATGCTTACCTCAAGATGAAGATGCCGAGCACCAAGGGCGTCATCACCATAGCCGGCGATTACAAGAAATCTTCCGAGTGCGCAGTAGCCAGCAGCCGGCTGGGTGAGTCCCTTGTGATTGCCAAAGAAAAGAAGATGTTGGACCGAGTCGTGGCCATGGCCGGCAAACAGTCGGCCTTGTCCCCCGATCCCAAGGAGTATGATGCTCAAGGATCTTTCCAGCCGGCCAAGGAGATGAAGAAGATACCTCTTGACCGCGAGCACCCAGAGAGGTTTGCCGTCATCGGGGCGAACCTAAACAGCAAATAGGAAGGCGAGCTCGCCGATTTCCTCCGTGAGAATTGGGACATCTTTGCATGGTCCCCCAAGGACATGCCGGGTGTTCCGAAGGAATTCGCCGAGCACAAACTACACGTTCGAGAAGACGCAAAACCAGTCAAACAACCCCTCCGCCGATTGTCGGAGGAGAAGAGAAGGATTGTAGGAGAAGAGATAGCCCGGCTTCTGGCGGCCGGCTTCATTATGGAAGTTTTCTTTCCAGAATGGCTCGCTAACCCGGTCCTCGTGTTAAAGAAGAATAACAAGTGGCGCATGTGCATAGACTACACGAGCCTCAACAAGGCCTGCCCCAAAGATCCCTTTGCCCTGCCAAGGATTGATCAAGTGATAGACTCCACGGCCGGATGCGAGCTGTTGAGTTTCTTGGATGCTTACTCAGGGTACCACTAGATAAAGCTAGATTCGGCAGACCCCCTGAAGACCGCCTTCATCATGCCATTCGGAGCCTTTTGCTACCTGACTATGACATTCGGCTTGAGAAATACCGGTGCAGTTTTTCAGCGTTGCATGCAGAAGTGCCTCCTCAAGCAGCTCGGCAGAAACGCCCACGTCTACGTAGACGACATTGTGGTGAAGACGGAGAAGCGCGGCACCTTGCTGGAAGACCTCAAGGAAACATTTGAGAACCTACGCCGGTTCCAAATCAAGCTCAACCCCGAGAAATGCGTGTTCGGAGTGCCAGCCGGCCAGCTCCTAGGCTTCCTGGTCTCCGAACGCGGCATCGAATGCAACCCAGTAAAGATCAAGGCCAATGAGAGAATGGCGATTCCCACCAAACTTCGAGACGTCCAGAAGTTCACCGGATGCTTGGCCTCCCTGAACCGCTTCATCAGCCGGCTCGGAGAGAAAGCTCTCCCCCTCTACCGCCTCATGAAGAAGACCACTCACTTCGAGTGGAATGACCAAGCCGACCAAGCTTTTCATGAGCTGAAGAAGATGCTGGCCACGCCACCTATCCTGGCGGCGCCGACTGAGAAAGAGCCCATGCTCCTCTACATTGCCGCAACCAGCCGGGTGGTCAGCACCGTCATCGTAGTCCAACGCCCAGAAGAGGACCGAGCCCAGCCGGTCCAGAGGCCGGTGCACTATTTGAGCAAGGTGCTGTCTACCTCGAAGCAGAACTACCCGCACTACCAGAAGATGTGCTATGGCATGTACTTCGCCGCCAAGAAGCTGAAGCCCTACTTCCAAGAGCATCCCATCACGGTCGTATGCACCGCCTCGCTGGCCGAGATCATAGGAAGCCGGGATGCATCCGGCCGGGTGGCGAAATGGGCCATCGAGCTGGCCCCTTACATGATCTTCTACCAGCCTCGCACCGTCATCAAGTCCCAAGCATTGGCCGACTTCCTTGTCGACTGGGCCGAGACCCAGTACTTGCCGCCAGCTCCCGACTCCACTCATTGGCGCATGCACTTCGATGGGTCCAAGATGCGCACCGGCTTGGGAGCCGGCGTCATCCTCACCTCTCCCAAAGGCGACAAGCTCAGACACATGCTGCAAATTCACTTTGCCTCCTCCAACAACGTGGCCGATTACGAGGCGCTCATACACGGGCTCCGGCTTGCCAAAGAGCTCGGCATTCGCCGGATCCCATGTTATGGCGATTCGGACTTGGTGGTCCAGCAATCATCCGGCGACTGGGATGCCAAGGACGCAAATATGGCAAGCTACCTCTTCCTCGTGCAGCAGATCAGTGGGTATTTTGAAGGATGCGAGTTCCTCCACGTACCACGAGCCGACAACGAGCCAGCTGATGCCCTGGCTCGAATAGGCTCCACTCGGCAAGCAATACCAACCGGTGTCTCTCTACAACGCCTCCCCCAGCCGTCTATCAAGCCGTCTCCACAGTCCGATTCCATCTTCGTACCGCCTGACCCCGATACAGTCGGGCCCGGCTCGAAGAACCAAGAAGGTGACCCGGGGACTTCGATAGTCGACCAGGGGACATCAGCAGGCGGCTCGGGGACTTCCGTAGTTACGCCTGACCCGGGGACTGCCACACCCGGCTCGGGGACTGCGGTAGTCGGCCCGGAGACTGCACCAACACAACAGGCGGCGGCCGACTCCAACATTTCACCACCCAGCCCGCCCGCCCTGGTCGCTGTAGCCGCATTGGCAATAGAAGAAGTCGCAGGTCCATCATGGGCTCAGTCCATCCTCAACTTCCTAATAAACCAAGATCTGCCGGCTGACGAAACAGAGGCAAGACAAGTCCAACGCCGAGCCGGAGCATACACAATCGTCAACAGAGAGCTCGTCAAGCGCAGTGTCACTGGAGTCCTCCAGCGATGCGTCGAGCAAGAGAAGGGCATTGCAATCCTCAGAGACATCCACCAAGGAGAATGAGGCCACCATGCGGCCTCAAGATCACTCGTCGCCAAAGCCTTCCGCCATGGTTTCTTTTGGCCGACTGCTTTGGATGACGCCAAGGGGTTAGTTAAACATTGCAAAGGATGCCAACTCTTCAGCTCCAAGCAACACATGCCGGCTTCAGCACTCAAGACCATTCCCCTCACTTGGCCCTTCGCCGTTTGGGGACTGGACATGGTGGGCCCTTTCAAGACGGCGCGCGGCGGCATGACACATCTGCTTGTCGCCGTGGACAAATTCACCAAATGGATTGAGGCAAAGCCGATCAAGAAGCTGAATGGGCCAACTGCCATGACATTTATCGCAGATATAACAACTCGGTACGGCGTGCCACATAGCATCATCACCGACAATGGCACGAATTTCGCCAAGGGAGCCTTGGCACGTTTCTGCGCGATGCAAGGCATCCGGTTGGACTTAGCATCCGTTACCCACCCGCAGTCAAACGGCCAGGTCGAGCGAGCCAACGGCCTCATCCTTTCCGGCATCAAGCCCCGATTGGTCGTACCACTGGAGCATTGAGCCGGCTGTTGGCTCGATGAGCTGCCGGCCGTCCTCTGGAGTCTGCGCACTACCCCAAACAAGTCAGCCGGCTTCACTCCTTTCTTCCTTGTGTATGGTGCCGAGGCGGTCATCCCAACTGACATCGAGTTCGACTCGCCTCGGGTAACCATGTACACGGAAGCGGAGGCCAAGGAAGCACGAGAAGACGGCGTCGACCTGCTGGAAGAAGGCCGGCTGTTAGCCCTTAGCCGGTCCGCCATCTATCAGCAGGGCCTGCGCCGCTACCAAAGCCGGAAGGTCAGGCAAAGATCCTTCCAAGAGGGCGATCTTGTGCTCCGGCTGATCCAGCGAACAGCCGGCCAGCACAAGCTCTCGGCCCCTTGGGAGGGCCCCTTCGTCATCAGCAAAGCTTTAGGCAACGACTCCTACTACCTGATCGATGCGAAGAAGCCAAAGGCACGAAAGTGAGACGACTCCGGCAAGGAGTCGGAACGACCATGGAACGCCAACCTCCTCCGAAGATTTTACAGTTGAAATGCAGTATGTATCACGCTAACGTATACTAAGTACGAGACAATAGGCCCCCCAAGGAGAGCTTGGGGACTGCCATCTTTTATCTATGGATGAAGAGTATCATGCTTATGACCTTGTCATTACATTCACTTTTTCCATCCGGCACCGGGTTCGACTAGTCGGCCCGGGGACTGGCCGCCTGGAGTTATATTAGAAGTCCTACTCGTAGTCAGACAAGTAGTGTGCTGGCTCCCAAGGCTTCTCTTGCCAAAAGTCGCAGATCGAAGAACCGGTTGTCCGGCTGGCAAGAGTTAAAGGCAGGAAAGGACGCCCACACGAAACGGCTAGGGACTAACGGACTAATATAACAAAAGCCGGGTTTTTTCCCACCACCGACCGACTACCAGAGTAGCCGGCCGACCGGCTTCCATTCACCTCGCTTCAATCTAAGAAAGCTCGAGTACTTGCGTTCCCAAAAAGGGGAAGGCGGCAAAGGAAACAACCTAAGGATAAAAGCATACACGGATGGAAACCAAACACGCACACAATAATATTTACATAAAAGACCTTCAAAAGGCCAGCATTCAACATAGTTCGAATACACCCCCAGTGGGTGGAACTGCGCAAGTTTAATAAAATTGTTCAAAAGGCAACAAGCAGGAAAAAACAAGGACGTCAGATTAAGCCAAGGGAGCGACTGGCGAGTCGGGCAGGTCAGTGGAGACGGTAGTGCCGGCTGGAGGAGTGGCCGGCTGGCGAACCTCGGCATGATCACCGCCTCCCGTAGAGGGCACGCTAGCACGCGCCTTGTTGCTGGAGGCACGATCAGGCTGAGGCTGGCTGGCCGCTTCACCGGTCGGCTCAACGTCTTCGCCTTCCTCTCCTTCGTCGTCTTCGCCTTCATCGCTGGAGGCGATCTCCTCTGCTGAGTCTTCACCCGTTGCCGGGTCCAGCCCGAACCACTCCTCCGGCTGGGCAACACCGTCATCATTAATTTCAGGAGCGAAGACGCTGATGTCAGTACACTCGGCGATCATCGAAGCTCACTGAGTGATAGCCGGCCGCACCTCCTCCATCTCTTCGTTGGCGTCCATCCGCCAGGTGCGCAACTGGTCCAGGTTCAGCCCCGGATACTAGGCTTGGACGAACTCCAGCGCCCGCCCAGCTCCAAGCCGGGCTCTCGATGCCTTCCAGGCATCGAAGCAGCCAACCACAACCTCCAGCCAGTCGGCAGTCCGACTCGGGGTGCGGGGAATCGTATCGCTTGGCCAGAGGGCGGCCAACACCTGCGCCCCGGCACGCTGGAGGCGGCGGAGCATACGGTGAGCCGGCTGCAGCCGGGCTTGGACCGCCAAGAGTTGCTCCTCAAGCGTCCGGCTCATGTCCGACGCAACTTTAGCCTCGCCTGTCGGCGCGCCTCGTGATGGGCCTCGATGGTTTGGGTGGCGAAGACGGAGTAGCCGGGAAAGTATTCTGCACAGAGAACAAGAAGCAGCACAAGTCAGAACACAAATCAGGGATCAAGGGGCAGGCAAGGAGTGAAGAAGGCGGCTTACCATCGATCAGATCCTCGATACGACTGAAGCCCTTGCTCAGTGCCTGCTTCGCTTCAGCCCAGCCCGCCGCTTCGGTCTCAAACAAGGCCTTCGGGGCGTCCTCGCTATGCTGCGCCTTCTTTAGGGCCGCCTTGTGGCTCTCCTCCTGGTCGGCCAACTTCTTGGCCAGGCGGTCACGCTCCAGGACCAAGGCGTTGTACTCGGCTTCCTTGGCGCGAAGGGCGGCCTGGGCCCCGCTGAGCTGCCCCCTCAAGTCGGCATTGGCTCCTGCAAGCATGAAGACAAAGGAAAAATTAATAAGGAAGAAGTCATCAAGGAAGATCCGACCCGACTGCTCAGCAGTCGGCCCGAATCTCGGGGACTACACCCAGTGGGTGCGCTGACGCGCCTCCACAGGAGATGAACGAGACAAAGCACACACTCCGGCTGCTGGTCAGGTCCTCGGTTCTCCGACCCAGCTCCTGAGCCTGGGAGTTGAAGGCGGCTGCGCGGAGGTTATGATACTCCTAGAAGATTATATAGGAGGCAAGGATAAGTTAAGTTGTCAGGACCTAGTAAGTTCCAAGCTGCCTGTGCAGCAGCCGACTCGGAACTCGGGGACTACACCCAGTGGGTGCACTGACGCGCCCCCACAGAAGAAATCAAAAGAGCAAAATAATCAAGGCCAGAAGACTCACCCGGATGACGGCTCGCGTCGCGAGGAACTCTTGGGTGTATCGCTGCAGCGAGGCGGCCTGAGCTTGAAGCCGGTTCCGGACCTTCCGGGTCGCTGCGTTCAGCTCGCCCGTCCCCCCGCTGGGAGTCCACTCGGACGTGCTGGCGCTGGCCGCCTCCAAGGCCTCCGCCGTCTGGCTAGCGCCGACAGCTCGGTGCGGTTCCTGCGCGGAGGCGCCACCCCCTGCGCGCCAGCGCAATGCCGGCTGCACCTCGAGGCCGGCCCCTGCCTTCGGCTCGCCCCCGGATGGCTGCTCTGGCGCCGCAGCTGATTGACCGCTTTGGCCTGCTCCAGTCGGTGCCGTCTGCGGCGCCCCCTCCACGAAGATCACGTGGTCCTCCCTCCTCTCCATCACTGGTGGGCCTTGGTCGACCTCCTCCGACGGGGGCACGGGAATGTCGGGGGCCACGGCGCGGAGGGGAACGACGAGCAGCGGAGGCTGGTTGTGTGAGGCCTCCGCCTCCATCTCCGTGGCTGCCGCCTCCGCCCGGGCCTTGGCCGCCGCGTCGGCCTGCTCCTTCATCGCCTGGGCGGTCCTTTGCTCCGCCGCCTCCCGCTCCTCCCGCACCTCCCGTGCGTTCCGCTCCGTGGCCTCCCTAAGGTCGGCGTGGGGATCCACGCGACGGGAGCCTGAAGACCCTCCAGTCGGCCCGACTACGGAGCCGCCAGGACCCCGCTCAAGGGAAAGCGGTGCCGTGTCCGGCGAATAAAGAAAGGTTTTGAAGAGCTTCGGTCGAAAAAGACAACAAAAAAATATATTCAAGACATTCGATGACTTACGCCGAGATCGCCTGCGGCTGTTTCACCGCCTTGCGAAAGCGGGCCGCCTTCACGGCCGCCTCATCCCGCTTGATCGCCGCCGTAGAAGCCTTGGATTTCTTCGGTCGGCTGCCGAAGAAGGTCGACGTGGCCCGACGCTTCTGCGCGCCGCCACGGGCAGCCGGCGCGGCAGACGGGCCCGTGCCTTGATGATCAAGCGCTGGCTGGCGGTGCGGGGCGGCTTCGACCTCCTCGTCGTCCGGCCAGTCTTCGAAGCCGGCCCCGAGCCCCGCGCCTCCGGCCTCGTCGCCTTCCCCCACGATGGCGTCTTCCATGGTGGCCGCTCCCAGGTCCGGATCATCGGCGTCGTCCACCGTGCAGTCAGGGAGGAGTCGGTGCTCTACCCCTGCGGCCCCGGCCGTCGGCGGAAGAAGAGGGTTCTGCTAAAGGCAAACCATCTGATCAGAGGTCGGCTATCATGAGGCCGGCTACAAAAAGGAAGAAAAGAAGAAAAAACTTACGGCAGGCGGAGGGTTGGCGTGGGAATACGGCTCCTTGCCGTATCACCAATCCTCGGCGAGCTTGCAGTTGGAGATGTAGTTCACCATGTAAGACACCTCTGCATGAGGCATCTCCCTGGTGCTCAGCTGGCACGGGCCGAAGCGGGCGCTCATCTGGCAAATCATGTGAGGCCGGCCTTGGAGCGGATGTACCCGACGCTCCACGAAGGCGGCCACCAAGTTGGCTCCGGTCAGGCCCTCCTACTGGATCATCACCCGAAGCCGGGAGATGGCTGCGTTCCCGGCCTGGGACAATGACCTGGCCCGGTAGCTCCACGAAGGTTGCCTCCCAGCCGGCAGGCCGACTACTTAAGCTGGCAGGTTGACGTAGTCGCCTTGCTGGGCGATGTTCTTCACGTAAAACTAGAACTTCTGCCAGAGCTTCACCGACTGGATCAGCGGAATGGGCAAGAACGGATTGTTCTCGCCCGTCCACCTCATGGCAATGAAGGCTCCGCAGGGGGCAGGCACGCCCGCGACGACGGTGCCGAGCTTGCTCTGGAAGAATTCCCCCAGAGCTCGAGCGTGGGGAGAACCCCAAGAAAGCCCTCGCACAGGGTGACGAAAGCCGACAACAGCATCACCACGTTGGGCGTGAGGTGATGCGGCTGGAGGTGGTAGAATTCAAGGAAGGCTCGAAGGAATCCGCTCGCTGGGAGGCCGAAGCCGCGCAGGCAGTGCGAGCGGAAGATCACCCGCTCGCCCTCCTCCAGTGCCGGCGAAATCTCCCTCGCCGGCGCTTGACGAACCCGCACGAAGTTCTCGCCTGGCGGAGGAACTCGACGTGGTCCTCGTGGACGTTGGAGCCATCCCACGAGCTCGACAGCGCCATGGGAGCGACGCGG
Organism: Triticum aestivum; assembly: GCF_018294505.1. Classification (NCBI taxonomy): domain Eukaryota; kingdom Viridiplantae; phylum Streptophyta; class Magnoliopsida; order Poales; family Poaceae; genus Triticum; species Triticum aestivum. The sequence continues at coordinate 657,017,819 of NC_057800.1, read as the reverse complement.
TGAGGAGCAAGACGATGCGACAGCGGAGACGCGCACGACCCCGCTACGGCGGGACCAAAGGAACTGAGAGGTCCGATGGCGGAACGGTGCGGCAAAGGGTTGCTGCGGTGGCGAAAAGAAGAAGAAGGAAGGCGAGAAGGGGCGGAGCGAGGGAGAGCGTGCGAGCCTCTGCTGCTCCCCCTCCCCCCCTACTTATAGACCCGCGCGGCGGAGCCGAGGAGGCGTGGCGTGGGGGAACATGGGGATCAACAGCGCCCACTCCCCCACGTCCCGCGATTATTGCGCCCTGATGGCGTAATAAAACCGCCATGGGAAGGCAAGCGGTCCGCGTGGGCTGCAAAAGATCCGCGCTCGGGCCGAGGCCTAGGAGTGGTGGGCCCGGTCCTGCGGCGGCGACCCGTCGCGCACGTGCACTGGCAGGATCTCCTTGCCACATGGCCCGCGGGATGGCGTGCGGTCAGCTCGCAGGCCGACCCGCGTTCCCGCCAACGAGAAACGGGGCTTCCCGAAGATGATGCGCACAAGCATAGCCGGCCCCTCAGGATAGGAAGCTGACCGAGCTTTTCGTCCTTTTGTCAGCCTCGAAGCTCGATCAGCTTCGGGGACTACTGTCGGAGTAAATAACCATGGGTAGCCTAGCCGGCTCCCCCAGGCCCTTCTGAAAAAATTACGAGCCGATCCGGCCCTCAAGAATCCAAGACATGGGGCCGCCTTCCCATTGCCGGCTATCTCCCAGGCCGGCTATCGGAAGGCAACCCGACTATAGCCCTCATGAAGAAAGCTGCAGGAGGGCCGGCTCCGAGAAGCCGGCCGCGAGAAGGCCGACTACAAGAAGCCGGCTCCCACAAAGCGGTCAAGATCGTACCCTCGAAGTCTGCATCCACATAACGGCGATGTGACGGGGCGTGGCTACAGTAAAGCCTGCCACCCCCGAATCCCGGAGCACGCCTGGCATAGTGCGCCGTACGGGTGGCCATGACCCTTCCGGCGCGGCACTGTTGCCACATTGACCCTGATGTCATCCATGACGGGCTGCCTGCGCGGCCCACGGGCGGTGGGCCCCTTCGGGCAGAGAGACACCCGAAGGCGGCCAGGCCTCCCCCAGTCGGCCCAAGACAGAGCCGGCTCCCCACAGCCGGCTAGCCACCTCCCTCGAAGGAGACGCCCCATTAAGGAGACAAGACGCGGTGAGGCTACAACGATCACCCGCCGGACGGCGGCACTGTAGCCACGCCCACCTCGGCGAAGCCCTCGTCACCAGGATTAAGCAACAATAATCAGCCGCCGACAAGGCCCTGGACAGTGGGGCCTTCCTGTCGACCAAGGAGCCGGCAGCCGGCGGGACCCAGCAGCCGGCACAGAAGCCGGCGAGTGTAGACACAGACGGCTGGGCCCCATGCCCAGCCGGATTACCATTGTATCCCCGGGGGGTAGGCCTATATAAAACCCCCGGGACACCCATGCAAAGGGTTGATCCCTGCTAGTTTTAGACACCACATAGGGAGGAGAAGAGAGCGAGCAGTGCCCTTCTTCCTCCTCTCGCCAAACAGCTCACGGAGCATGGTGTAGCTACTTGTTCATCTAGTGATCATGCGGAGACCCCGCAGAGCAGCAGTAGGGGTGTTATCTCCTCGGAGAGCCCCGAAGCTGGGTAAGATTCGCAGGCATGCATGTCTTCACCTCATCCCGCTTCCAGGCACCGGCGACGTCTTATTGGCTCCCACAATGATAAGCCACCCGTTGGCATATGTCGCACCTACCACCCTTCAATACCCGTGGTGACAATGGGGTATTCTATTGATCCACTTGATGTATGTTTTGGTGATCAACTTGCGGGTTCCGTGACCTTGGGAATCTATGCATAGGGCTTGACACACGTTTTCGTCTTGACTCTCTGGTGGAAACTTTGGGGCACTCTTTGAGGTTCTATGTGTAGGTTGAATAGATGATTCTGAGATTGTGTGATGCATATCGTATAATCATATCCACGGATACTTGAGGTGACATTGGAGTATCTAGGTGACATTAGGGTTTTGGTTCATTTGTTTCTTAAGGTGTTATTTTAGTACGAACTCTAGGGCTGTTTGTGACACTTATAGAATAGCCAAACGGATTGATTGGAAATAATAACTTTGAGGTGGTTTCGTACCCTACCATAATATCTTCGTTCGTTCTCCGCTATTAGTGACTTTGGAGTGACTCTTTGTTGCATGTTGAGGGATAGTTATATGATCCAATTATGTTATTATTGTTGAGAGGACTTGCACTAGTGAAAGTATGAACCCTAGGCCTTGTTTCAACGCATTGTGAGGGAGTCCTGGATTTGGGGGTCTCCGAACAGCCGGAATATATCCTTTGGCCGGATTGTTGGACTATGAAGATACAAGATTGAAGACTTCGTCCCGTGTCCGGATGGGACTTTCCTTGGCGTGGAAGGCAAGCTCGGTGAGGGGGTCCTGGATTAGGGGGTGTTCGGATAGCCGGACAATACCTTCAGCCGGACTCCTGGACTTTGAAGATACAAGATTGAAGACTTCGTCCCGTGTCCGGGAGGGAGTTTCCTTGGCGTGGAAGGCAAGCTTGGCAATACGGATATGAAGATCTCCTACCATTGTAACCGACTCTATGTAACCCTAACCCTATCTGGTGTCTATATAAACCGGAGGGTTTTAGTCCGTAGGACAACATACACATCAACAATCATACCATAGGCTAGCTTCTAGGGTTTAGCCTCCTCAATCTCGTGGTAGATCTACTCTTGTACTACCCATATCATCAATATTAATCAAGCAGGACGTAGGGTTTTACCTCCATCGAGAGGGCCCGAACCTGGGTAACACTTCGTGTCCCTTGTCTCCTGTTACCATCTGGCCTAGACGCATAGTTCGAGACCCCCTACCCAAGATCCGCCGCTTTTGACACCGACATTGGTGCTTTCATTGAGAGTTCCTCTGTGTCGTCGCCGTCAGGCTCGATGGCTCCAACGATCATCGATAGCGATGCAGTCCAGGGTGAGACCTTCCTCCCCGAACAGATCTTCATGTTCGGCGGCTTCGCACTGCGGGCCAATTCGCTTGGCCGTCTAGAGCAGATCGAAAGCTACGCCCCTGGCCGTCAGGTCAAATTTGGAAGTTTTAACTACACGGCTGACATCCGCGGGGACTTGATCTTCGACAGATTCGAGCCACTACCGAGCGCGCCGCACTGTCATGACAAGCATGATCTAGCTCTGCCGCCGAACAGTGCCCTGGAGGCCGCACCCGCATTGACTCCGACCCTTAATTCGGAGCCAACTGCGCCGATCGAGGATGGGCGGTTGGACGCCACCTCAGGGGCTGCGACCCCAACGGCGATTGAGCCAAGCACCAGCCCCGTACTCTGCAAGACTCGTGACTCCAAGGAGCCGGATTCCTCTCCGGACTCCGAACCCTCCGCGCCCCTGCCAATCGAATCCGATTGGGCGCCGATCATGGAGTTCACTACCGCGGACATCTTACAGCACTCGCCTTTCGGCGATATCCTGAAGTCACTGAAGTCTCTCTCTTTACCAGGAGAGCCCTGGCCGGACTACGGTCAGCAAGGTTGGGGTACGGACGATGAAGAAATTCAAATCCCACCCACCACCCACTTTGTAGCCACTGTCGACGACTTAACCGACATGCTTGACTTCGACTCTGAAGATATCGACGGTATGGACGCCGATGAAGGAGATGATGAAGAACCAGCGCCTACTAGGCCCTGGAAAGCCACCTCGTCATATCACATATACATGGTGGACACCCCAAAAGAGGGAGATGGCGATGGAACAGCGGAGGATGACCCCTCCAAGAAACAGCTTAAGCGCCGGCATCAGCAGTGCCGCTCAAAATCCTGCCAAAACAAACAAGGTGATTCCAGCACGGGAGATAATAATACTCCGGAAAGCGCCGAAGAAAATCCCCTCCAGCAAGATTTAGCACAGGAGGATGGAGAAACCAGCCCTCACGAGAGAGCGGCAGACAGAGAGGTCGAGGACGATAATTATATGCCTCCCTCCGAAGACGAGGCAAGCCTCGAGGACGACGAATTCGTCGTGCCAGAGGATCCCGTCGAGCAAGAGCGTTTTCAACGCAGGCTTATGGCCACGACAAGAAGCCTCAAGAAAAAACAGCAACAACTTAGAGCTGATCAAGACTTGCTAGTCGACAGATGGACTGAAGTCCTTGCGGCCGAAGAGCATATACTCGAATGCCCCTCCAAGACCTACCCAAAGCGCAGGTTGCTACCCCAATTAGGGGAGGAAGCACTTGATGTGGCCGACCGGCCACCTCGTGGTCGCGACAGAGAGGCCTCTCGGCCCTCCACTCAAGCCGCACCCCATACCAAGGCACGGGAATATGCGCTGGACTTACGAGACATGTTGGAGGACAAGGCAAGGCAAACAAGATCGATCTATGGATCGCGTCGGCGCCCCACGGCTCGAGACGGTAACCGTCATGCCGGCCACAAATTCGGCGGGGCCGAACACAGTAGACAAGGCTCATTGGAGCTACGTCATGATATAGCCCAGTACAGAGGCGCCGCACACCCACTCTGCTTTACAGATGAAATAATGGGTCATCAAATCCCCGAGGGTTTCAAACCCGTAAACATCGAATCATATGATGGCATAACAGATCCTGCGGTATGGATCGAGGATTATCTCCTTCATATCCACATGGCCCGCGGCGATGATTTCCACGCCATCAAATACCTCCCACTCAATCTTAAAGGACCAGCTCGGCATTGGCTTAACAACTTGCCAACAGGATCAATCAGTTGTTGGGAGGACCTGGAAGCCGCATTCCTCGACAATTTCCAGGGCACTTATGTGCGACCCCCAGACGCCGATGACCTAAGTCACGTAATTCAGCAACTAGAGGAATCGGCCAGGCAATTCTGGCCACGGTTCCTAACAAAGAAAACTCAAATAGTCGACTGTCCGGACGCTGAGGCCCTAGCAGCCTTCAAGCACAATATCCGTGACGAGTGGCTGGCCCGGCACCTTGGACAGGAAACGCCGAAATCCATGGCAGCACTCACGACACTCATGACCCGCTTTTGCACGGGAGAAGACAGCTGGCTTGCTCGTAGAAACAATATGACCAAGAACCCTGGTAATTCGGACACCAGGGACAGTAGTGGCAGGTCGCGTCGCAACAAGCAGAAGCGCCACATTAACGGCGACAATGCTGAGGACACGGCAGTTAATGCCAAATTCAGAGGCTCTAAATCCGGTCAGCGGAAAAAGCCATTCAAAAGGAATCCTAGGGGCCCGTCCAGTTTGGACCAAATACTCGACCGCTCGTGCCAGATACATGGCACCCTCGAAAAGCCAGCCAATCACACCAACAGGGATTGTTGGGTGTTCAATCAGGCAGGCAAGTTAAACGCCGAAAATGATGACAAGGGGCTGCATAGCGATGACGACGAGGAGCCCCGGCCGCCGAACAACAGTGGACAGAAGGGTTTTGCCCCCCAAGTACGGACGGTGAACATGATATACGCAACCCACGTCCCCAAAAGGGAGCGGAAGCGCGCGTTAAGGGATGTATACACGGTAGAGCCAGTCGCCCCAAAGTTCAACCCATGGTCCTCCTGCCCGACCACCTTTGATCGAAGGGATCATCCCACTAGCATCCGACATGGCGGATTCACCGCATTGGTTCTACACCCAATTATTGACGTATTTCACCTCACTAGACTCCTTATGGACGGCGGCAGCAGCCTGAGCCTGCTTTACCAGGATACAGTGCGGAAAATGGGCGTAGATCCCTCGAGGATTAAGCCCACCAAGACGACCTTTAAAGGCATAATACCAGGTGTAGAGGCCAACTGTACAGGCTCAGTCACACTTGAAGTGGTCTTCGGATCTCCGAATAATTTCCGAAGCAAGGAGTTAATCTTCGACATAGTCCCGTTTCGCAGTGGTTATCACGCATTGCTCGAGCGAACCGCATTCGCTAAGTTCAATGCGGTACCGCATTACGCATACCTTAAGCTCAAGATGCCAGGCCCTCGAGGAGTAATTACGGTCAATGGAAACACCGAACGCTCCCTCCGAACGGAGGAGCACACGGCGGCCCTTGGAGGGGAAGTACAAAGCAGCCTCTCCAGGCATTTCTCTAGTCCGGCCACTAAACGACCGGACACCGTCAAGCGCGCCCGGAGTAACCTACAACAAGACCGCCTGGCACGATCCGAGCAGGCATAGCAATGCGGCCCCAACCCCAACCCTCGCAAAAGGCGACGCCAGTACTTCGCGTACATAACTACGCTCTAGAGATACCATGGGCACAGGGGGGAGGGGCACCATCATGGCACGCCCAAAACACGGCTTAAACCGTACCAGGGGTTGCCGATTTTTTAATTTTCTCTTACTTTCAGGACTCCATCCTTCGGAAGGCCTGTTCGGCAGTTCAATTGCCGCACAAACGATATAAGAACTAGGGAAGCAGACAAGCCACGCCGCATTTCGGAACTCCCAGGTGGTCTCTATCATGAGCAGTATACCCGTTCCGCATACTATTCCGCAGCTTGCCCCTGGAACGGACATGTTAACTAGTCCAACCTTCCACTTATCGCATTATTTGTATCGTTCTGCTTTGATCGCAATCCTTTTTAATAAACAATGCATAGCTTTCATCTATTTTTGCATTACCTTTTTTCTTTGTATATGTTCCTTAACGACATGTTGCACCCGTACATGTTGGTACGGCCAAAATATGCCAGGGGCTTTAGTACCCCTCAATATGGTGTAAGAAGTCCGAACACTTTAACAAGTGCGGCACCCCGAACTTATAGCATTATATGCATCGGCTCCGAATCATGTCTTGGGTCAATAGTTGGGTTTGCCTGGCTCCTATGTTTTGGTGCCGTACGTTCCGCTATATCGGCTAAGGTAGCACTAGGAGAACCACTGCGATTGTGCCCCAGTTGAGCTGGGTCGAGCACCTCAGTGGAGAAAGCTAGAACTGACTGTCATGATGAAGCGAGAGCTGTTCACTGTTCGAGAGGTTTTTTCGAGTCCCTAAAGACTTATGCCGCTTAGGGCGAGGAGCCGGCTCTGTCCGACCAAGGCGTGGATAGCGCCCCAAACTCGGTCTTCCGAATACCAGGGGCTTCACCGAAATTTAAAATTATAGAATTCTATGGCTAAGTGAGAGTGTTCACGCATTATAGTCTGATTGCCTTGTTCGTTGGGCTGAGCGCCTCCCTCGAAGGACCCAAACATGGGAAAAAGAGCACTCAGGTTTATCCCCGAACACCCCAGCACTAGTGGCACGGGGGCAGAAGCCGACGACTCGCCATCTCTCAGAATTGATAAATAGCCGCACAGAAGGTAACATTTTAAATTCCAACAGCATTGCTTAGCGCATATAAGCAAGTTTTCAGCGCACAGGACAAAACGAGCAAGTTTCACTCAAAAATTACATCCCTAAAACATTCATCCGCCACAAGGCAGGCACCCTTCAGAACACCCTTATAGTAATTCTCGGGCTTGCGATGCTCCTTCCCCGGAGGTGGCCCGTCCTTCACCAGCTTCTCAGCATCCAGCTTGCCCCAGTGCACCTTAGCATGGGCAAGGGCCCTACGGGCACCTTCAATGCAGACGGAGCGCTTGATGACTTCGAGCCTTGGACAGGCCTCCACCAACCGCCGCACCAGCCCGAAATAGCTCCTAGGCAGAGCCCCTCTAGGCCACAACCGAACAATGAGGCCCTTCATGGCCTGTTCGGCCGCCTTGTGGAGCTCGACCAGTTGCTTCAGCTGGTCGCTCAGGGGCACGAGGTGTCCGGCCTCAGCATACTGAGACCAGAATACCTTGTCTGTCGAGCTGCCCTCCTCGGCTCGATAGAATGCGGCGGCATCGGACACACTCCGGGGAAGATCTGCGAATGCTCCTAGAGAGCTCCGGATTCGGGTAAGTAACAAGTAACTCACGTTTATGTGTTTTCTTTGCATAAAGAATGCCTTACCCGCCGCTATCTTCTTCACCTCATCCAACTCCTGGAGGGTCTTCTAGGATTCGGCCTTGGAAGACTTGGCATTCTCAATAGCCACCGCGAGCTCGGACGCTCGCATCTTTAAGTCAAGCTCCAAACTCTCATGTTTTTCCATGAGAGCCTGGAGCTCTTGCCGCACCTTGCCAACCTTGGCCTCATACTTCTCCCGCTCGGTGCGCTCCGAGGCCGCCCTCTTCTCGGCCTCGACCAGCGCATGCTTAAGGGTCGCCACTTCAGACGTGGCCCCCAAAATAGCCACGATAATCCTGTCATTCTTTGAAATTGCACCTTTTTATATATATTTAAAAACAAGGTATTTCTTACCTTCATTATCCTCGAGCTGCTTCTTGGCACGCCCGAGCTCTTGCTCGGACTGCTCGAGGTTCTGCTTTAGCGTGTCCACTACCGCAGTCAGTGCGGCGGACGCAAGCAGGGTAGCCTACACATGCATATTGACTCATTTTTGTTAGACTCCTGCGAATTCTATTCGATCCTCTATTCGGCTTTTCTTCCCGAACGCCAAATAGAGCATCAGGGGCTACTGTCTATGCGGTACTATTATTTACACTTTCTTTACTTACCTCAAAGCCTGTCAAAAGGCTAGTACAAGCTTCAGTCAGTCCGTTTTTGGCGGACTGAACCTTCTGGACCACCGCACTCATAATAGTGCGGTGCTCCTCGTCAATGGAGGAGCCTTGGAACGCCTCCAACATATTGTTTGGCGCCTCCGGTTGGACGGGGGCCGCTGGCACGGTGGACTTGCTCCTCTTGGAAGGAGGTCCCCCGCCGGACTCTGGAACCTTTGAAGGTTCCGGAGCGGTGTCCGGCCTAGAGCCGGACTTGGAGCCCTGAGGGGTTTCATCCCCTTTACTCCTGGAGTCCGGGAGGTCGCCTTGCGGTGCCTCCAGGACCACCTCCTCCCAGCTTGGAACCTGTTGAGACAACACTTCGGTGTCGTCCGTAGGGCGGGGGGAGGAAGCCGTCGGAAGCGAGTTCACATCCGACGAGTCTAGTGAGCCGCTCGACGATGCATCGAGCCGGTCTTTGGGTGGGCTGCATAAACATATTCGATGTAAGGGAAAGCTGTGCAATAAACGAATACTATGAATTACTCTGGTATCCGGATACTTACGATTTTGCCAGGGGCTTGGCCCTGGGCTGCCACTCCTCTCTGCCGCCGTCGGCGTTGGTGGAGCAGTCCGAAGGAAGGGTTTTCCCCTTCTCGGACCCTCCGGCCTCCCCCGAGAGGGCGGCCTTCCTTTTCTTCTCTCCCCCCACTGGAGGGGGGAGGTCTCTTCTTCTTCCTCCTTGTCTCCATGGGAGGAATGCGCCTCGGAACCGTCGGATGATGGATCCGACACCTCCTGGCGCCGGGCACTCTTTCGAGTCCCCATGACCTTTTTGGCGGCCTTCTTCTCCGGCACCACAAAGGGTGCCAGAACCAGCAGCTTCGCCAAGCGAGCGTCCGCCGGGCCTTTGTGCAAAGGAGCCGGACAGTTGATTTGTCCAGATGTCACCTGCCAATCCTGTCAAAGGTAAGGGAGTTTAGATCCCGCATGGAGTCAAACTATGAAAAACTGATACCCTGTAAAAGGAAAAGAAACAGCTTACCGCGAGAGCGTGACCCTGCGCACTGAATCCGTGATCCTCGGTAGCGGATGCGGGAGCCTCAACGCCTTTGAAAAGCACCTTCCAGGCATCTTTGTACGTCGTGTCGAAGAGCCTGGTCGAACTCCCACAGGTTGAAAGCCCGTTGTTGACATGGTAGGATCAGGCGGATGAGCATAACCTGGATTACGTTGACAAGCTTGAGCTTCTTGTCCGCCAGGGTTTGGATGCATGTTTGGAGTTTGGTCAGCTCTCCTTTTTTACCCCAAGACAGGCCCATCTCCTTCCAGGAGGTGAGCCGCGAAGGGGGTCCGGATCGGAACTCGGGGGGTGCGACCCATTCGGCGTCGCGCGGCTCGGTGATGTAAAACCACCCTGATTGCCACCCCTTCAGGGTCTCCACAAAGGAGCCCTCGAGCCATAGGACGTTGGCCATCTTGCCCACCATGGCGCCTCCGCACTCCGCCTGGTTGCCGCGCACCACGTTCGGCTTGATGTTGAAAGTCTTGAGCCATAGTCCGAAATGGGGGCGGATGCGGAGGAAGGCCTCGCACACGACGATAAACGCCGAGATGTTGAGGACGAAGTTTGGGGCCAGATCGTGGTAATCCAGGCCGTAGAAGAACATGAGCCCCCGGACAAATGGGTGGAGAGGGAAGCCTAGTCCACGGAGGAAATGGGGGAGGAACACCACCCTCTCATGGGGCCTAGGGGTGGGGATGAGCTGCCCCTTTTCGGGGAGCCGGTACGCGATGTCATTAGACAGGTATCCGGCCTTCCTCAGCTTTTTGATATGTCCCTCCGTGACGGAGGAGACCATCCACTTGCCTCCCGCTCCGGACATGGCTGGAGAAGGTTGAGGTGGGGAGTGCGGACTTGGGCGCTGGAGCTTGAGTGCGCAAGAATGGATAGGCGAAGGAGGAAGAAGGCGTAGGTGAAAAGGTGGATCCTTATCCCCTTATATGGGTGGATGCAACTACATGTCCCCACCAGCCTGCTAAAACTCGCTTATCTCCAAGTGCCGTAATCAATGGCGCGGTTGGCTTACCCACGCCCATATTGATGAGAATCCCGGGATAAGGGACACGATCTCTGCTTTAACAAGACGTGCCAAGGAAACCGCCTCGCATAATGCGCTGAGGTGGGATAATGAAACGACTCGGATAAAAGCTTGGCCGTGGTGTGACACGCTACGGAATACGTCAGCAGATTAGATTGGTGTAAATATTATTCTCTCTATGGCAACATGTGGAAACTTATTTTGCAGAGCTGGACACTATCTTTGTGTTCAAAATCATCTACGAAGTACTTGGAGGAGGAACCCGCCTTGCAATGACGAAGACAATCTGTGCGCCGGACTCGTCGTCATTGAAGCCTGGTTCAGGGGCTACTGAGGGATTCCTGGATTAGGGGGTGTTCGGATAGCCGGACTATACCTTCAGCCGGACTCCTGGACTATGAAGATACAAGATTGAAGACTTCGTCCCGTGTCCGGGAGGGAGTTTCCGTGGGTGGAAGGCAAGCTTGGCGATACGGATATGAAGATCTCCTACCATTGTAACCAACTCTATGTAACCCCAACCCTATCCCGTGTCTATATAAACCGGAGGGTTTTAGTCCGTAGGACAACATACACATCAACAATCATACCATAGGCTAGCTTCTAGGGTTTAGCCTCCTCGATCTCGTGGTAGATCTACTCTTGTACTATCCATATCATCAATATTAATCAAGAAGGACGTAGGGTTTTACCTCCATCGAGAGGGCCCGAACCTTGGTAAAACTTCGTGTCCCTTGTCTCCTGTTACCATCCGGCCTAGACGCACAGTTCGGGACCCCCTACCTGAGATCCGCCGGTTTTGACACCGACACTTGGCAATATGGATATGTAGATCTCCTCCCTTGTAACCAACTCTGTGTAACCCTAGCCCCCTCCGGTGTCTATATAAACCGGAGGGTTTAGTCCATAGGACAACAACAATCATACCATAGGCTAGCTTCTAGGGTTTAGCCTCTACGATCTCGTGGTAGATCAACTCTTGTAATACTCATATCATCAAGATAAATCAAGCAAAACGTAGGGTATTACCTCCATCGAGAGGGCCTGAACCTGGTTAAACATCGTGTCCCCTGCCTCCTGTTACCATCCGCCTTAGACGCACAGTTCGGGACCCCCTACCCGAGATCCGCCGGTTTTGACACCGACATTGGTGCTTTCATTGAGAGTTCCACTGTGTCGTCACCATAAGGCTCAATGGCCCCTTCGATCATCGGTAACGATGCGGTCCAGGGTGAGGATTTCCTCCCCGGACAAAGCTTCATATTCGGCGACTTCGCACTGCGGGCCAATTCGCTTGGCCATCTGGAGCCGATCGAGAGCTGCGCCCCTGTCCATCAGGTCAGGTTCGGAAACTTAAACTACACTGCCGACATCCGCAGAGACTTGATCTTCGACGGATTCGAGCCCATGTCAGGTGCACCGCACAATCACGACGAGCATGACTTAACTCTGCCGTCGGACAGTGTTCGGGAGATCGCATCTGCAACTACTCTGGCCTTCAATCCGGAGCAAATTGCGCCATCCGAGGACGGAGGGATAGACCCCTCCATGGAGGCCGCACTCTTAGTGGCGATGGAGCTGGATACTGACTTCACCCCTTACGAGAGCCGTATTGCCCAACCACTGGATTAGTCTCCGGCCACGGGCTCCGAGCCGCCTGCATCCGTGCCTATCGAATCCGATTGGGCACCGATCATGGAGTTCACCTCCGCGGATATCTTTCAGCACTCGCCTTTTGGCAATGTGCTAAATTCATTAAGGTCTCTCTCCTTGTCAGGAGAACCTTGGCCGAACTATGTCCGGCTAGAATGGGATGCGGACGAGGAAGAAATTCGCTGCCACCCACCACCCACTTAGTAGCCACTATCGACGATTTAACCGACATGCTCGACTTCTACTCCGAAGACATCGACGGTATGGACGATGATGCAGGAGATGAACAGGAACCACCGCCCACAGGGCGCTGGACCGCCACCTCATCATATGATATATGCATGGTGGACACCCCCAAAGAAGGCAATGGCGACGAGACAGCAGAGGATGACCCCTCCAAGAAGCAACCCAAGCACCGAAGTCAGCGGCGCCGCTCTAAGTCCTGCCATAGCAAAAGTAGTGATACCGGCACAAGAGACAATAACACTCCAGATAGTGCCGAAGACAACAATAATCCCCTCCAGCACGATGTAGAGTGGGAGGGTGAACAAGCTAGCCCTCCAGAGCAGGCAGCAGATGGAGAATCGGAGGAGGACAATTACATGCCTCTCTCCGAAGACGAGGAGAGCCTCGGCGATGAAGAATTTATCGTGCCTGAGGATCCCGTCGAGCAGGAGCGCTTCAAGCGTCGACTTATGGCCACAGCACATACCTTGAAGAAAAAGCAACAATAGCTTCAAGCCGATCAAGACTTGCTAGGAGACAGATGGACCAAAGTCCTTGCGGCCGAGGAATACAAACTCGACCGCTCCTCCAAGAGTTACCCAAAGCGCAGGTTGCTACCTCACCTCGAGGGGGGGGGGGCATTGAAACCTACATCACCAGTGTACGATGCGGCTGAACGGCCACCTCGTGGCCGAGCCAAAGAGGCGTTTCAGCCTGAAGTCAAGCCCGTACCCCGCCGCCAATCAAACAAAAATACCAAGGCCCGGGGCAACACGTGGGACCTGCGAGACGTATTGGAAAACAAGGCAAAACATGCAAGATCGATCTACGGATCATGGGGGCGTGCACCAATATGCGATGATGATCGTCACGCCGGATACACAAAAGCAAATCCGACCGAGCCGAACACGGCAGACAAGACTCGTATGAACCGCATCGCGATATAGCCCGGCACAGAGGCGCCGCACACCCCTTATGCTTCACTAATGAAGTAATTGATCACGAATTCCCAGTAGGGATTAAACCCGTAAACATCAAATCATACGATGGTACTACAGACCCTGCAGTATGGATAGAAGACTTCTTCCTCCACATTCACATGTCCCACGGGGATGACCTACATGCCATCAAGTATCTCTCGCTAAAACTCAGAGGGTCGGGTCGGCATTGGCTCAATAGCTTGCCAGCAAACTCCATCAGAAATTGGGAGAACCTGGCAGAGGCATTCCTGTACAATTTCCAGGGAACTTATGTGCGACCGCCGGAAGCTGACGATTTAAGTCATATAACTCAGCAGCCAGGGGAATCGGCCAGGAAATTCTGGACCCGGTTCCTAACCAAGAAGAACCAAATTGTCGACTGTCCGGATGCAGAGGCCTTAGCGGCATTCAAGCATAATATCCGTGACAAATGGCTCGCCCGGCACCTCAGCCAAGAGAAGCCAAAATCCACGGCAGCCCTCACGACACTTATGACCCGCTTTTGTGCGGGCGAAGATAGCTGGTTGGCTCGTAGTACCAATACAGCAAGCAAACCTGGCATATCAGAAGCCAGGGATAGCAACAGCAAACCACGACGCAACAAACACAAGTGCCGCAAATATGGTGAAAACGCCAAAATACGGCAGTTAATGCCGGGTTCACGGGCTCAAAGTCCGCTCAGCACAAAGGGCCACCCAAAAATACAAATCCTCGTCCATCCAGTCTGGACCACATACTCACTCGCCAATGCCAAATTCATGGCACCCCAGAAACGCGAGCCACCCATACTGACAGAGAATGCTGGGTCTTCAAACAAGCCGGCAAGGCAGGCGCCAAAGACGAAGAGGGGTCTCAAAGCAACGATAGCGATGAAGAGCCTAGATCACCGAACATAGGAGGGCAAAATAAAACCCCCCATATTCAATCGGTGAATGTGGTAAATACCAGCCAAATTGCCAACTTGGACTAGATATGCACCCTTAGGGATGGCGGCTCAACGGAACTAGCCGTCCCACAATATAAGCTAGGGCCGGTCACCTTCAACCGCCCGGATCGTCTGGTTAACGCCAATCAGGGCAATCCAGCCGCACAAATGCTTGACCCAATAGTAGACGGGTTCCACCTCACTCGAGTCCTTATGGACGGGGGTAGCAGTTTAAATCTGCTTTACCAGGACACAGTGCACAAGATGGGCATCGATCAGTCAGTGATCAAGCCCACTAAAGCCACTTTTAGAGGCATCATACCAGGTACGGAGGTTAGCTGTACAGGCTCCATTGCCCTCGAGGTAATCTTCGGATCACCAGAAAATTACCGTATCGAAGAGTTAATCTTCGAAATCGCCCCTTTCCACAGTGACTATCAAGCACTGCTCGGGCGAACCGCGTTCACTTGATTCAACGCGGTGCCACATTATGCCTACCATAAGCTCAAAATGCCCGGTCCACGCGGCGTCATCACGGTTCATGGCAAGGCCGAACCTTCCTTCGGCACGAACAAATACATCACTGCCTTAGTAGCAGAAACAACGAGCAGCACCTTGCAGCCGAACCTCGAGTCGACGCCCAGGCTCCCGGACACCGTCAAGGGGCTCCGAACTACTTCACGGAAGGATACCCCGGCTCATCCAGAGCTCAACTAAACACTCCAGGGAAGGCCATGACAGGCCGAACTCGGCGGTTCAACCGCCCTCCGGCACGCAAACATTTCTTACATTTCCTTCGCAAGTTCATCTTTGCATCAACCAGGACGGACTCCACGGAGGCAGCTTGAATGCGTCAGGGGATCCTTAGACATTCCCCGCAGTGAATGTCTGGCTATAATACAGATCCGCACTCATCCTCTTCCGCCTGGTCACAGCAGGTTCTGCTATCACAACTCCTTTTTTATCACATTACGTGTACCCATACGCATAGACGTATTATTTAAAAACAACATGTGGATTTATATGACGTTTACCTGCTGATTATTTCTTATCAAAATCATTTCGTCAAGTGGCATCCGTACACAGTGATACACCTTCAAAATGCCAGGGGCTTCGTTTTTCCCGTAACACGGTAATAAAAGTCTGAACACCTTCATGGAAGTTCGGCACCCCGAACCTATAGCATTATATGCATCAACTCTGAATCATGTCTTGGGTCAATAGTTGGGTTTGCCCGGCTCCCATGTTTTGGTACCTTACGTTCCACTAAATCGGCTAAGGTAGCACTGGGAGAACTACTGTGATTGTGTCCCGGTTCTTCCGGATGAGCACCTCCGTAGAGAAAGCCGAAAACTGACTGTCATGATATGGCGAGAGCTGGTCAGCTGTTCGAGCGGTCACAAAATCTTTAAGGATTTATCCCGCATAATGCCATAACCAATGCAGCGTGCGATGGATCGGCTTTCTCTCCGATCAGGTGCTTATAGAACCCCTCGTACGGTCTTCCAAGCACAAGGGGCTGCGCCGACCATACTAAAGCTCCTATGGCTAAGTGAGAGTGATAAAGCCCTATAGTCCGATTGCCTGGTTCGTTGTGCTAAGCACCTCCTACGGAGGACCCAAAACTGGGATAAAGAGTGCTCAGGTTTATCCCGAACACCCCTATACTTCTTACGTGGGGGCAGAAGCCGACGACTGGCCAACTCTCAGTTTTAACATAAAAACGGCCGCACAGGAGGGTAAACTTTTATATAACAGGCGAAATATAAACGACCTTGTTCAAACATTACAAAGGACAAAATGATCGGCATTCATGGAAATATAATGTCCTTGGTGCACAGCACCCTGCAAGGTAGGATCCTTTCAGGACACCCTTATAATATAATTCGGGCTTGCGGTGCTCCTTCCCCTCTGGCGGTCCCTCAGTCACTAGCTTTTCGGCATCCATCTTCCCCCAGTGCACCTTTGCGAGGGCGAAGGCCATTTGCGCTCCTTCTATACAGACCGACCGCTTGATGACGTCAAGTCGAGGGCAAGCGCTTACCAGCCACCTCATGAGCCCGAAGTAGTGTTGGGGAACGTAGTAATTTCAAAATTTTCCTACGCACACGCAAGATCATGGTGATGCATAGCAATGAGAGGGGAGAGTGTGATCTACGTACCCTTGTAGACCGACAGCGGAAGCGTTAGCACAACGCGGTTGATGTAGTCGTACGTCTTCACGGCCCGACCGATCAAGCACCGAAACTACGGCACCTCTGAGTTTTAGCACACGTTCAGCTCGATGACGATCCCCGGACTCCGATCCAGCAAAGTATCGGGGTAGAGTTCCGTCAGCACGACGGCGTGGTGACGATCTTGATGTACTACCGTCGCAGGGCTTCGCCTAAGCACCGCTACAATATTATCGAGGATTATGGAGGAAGGGGGCACCGCACACGGCTAAGAATATGATCACGTGGATCAACTTGTGTCTAGGGGTGCCCCCTGCCCCCGTATATAAAGGAGCAAGGGGAGGAGGCCGGCCGGCCCCTATTGGCGCGCCAGGAGGAGTCCTCCTCCTAGTAGGAGTAGGACTCCTACTAGGAGGGGGAAGGAAGTGGGGAGGGAGAAGGAAAGGGGGGCGCCCCCCCCCCCCTCTCCTAGACCAATTCGGACCAGGGGGAGGAGGCGCGCGGCCCACCCTTGCTGCCCCTCTCTCTCTCCACTAAGGCCCATATGGCCCATTACTTCTCCCGATAGGGTTCCGGTAACCCTCCGGCTCTCCGCTTTTCTCTGAAATCACCCGGAACACTTCCGGTGTCTGAATATAGCCGTCCAATATATCAATCTTTATGTCTCGACCATTTTGAGACTCCTCGTCATGTCCGTGATCACATCCGGGACTCCGAACTAACTTCGGTACATCAAAACTCATAAACTCATAATATAACCGTCATCGAAACCTTAAGCGTGTGGACCCTACGGGTTCGAGAACAATGTAGACATGACCGAGACACGTCTCTGGTCAATAACCAATAGCGGAACCTGGATGCTCATATTGGCTCCTACATATTCTACGAAGATCTTTATCGGTCAGACCGCATAACAACATACGTTGTTCCCTTTGTCATCGGTATTTTACTTGCCCGAGATTCGATCGTCGGTATCTCAATACCTAGTTCAATCTCGTTACTGGCAACTCTCTTTACTCGTTTCGTAATACATCATCTCGCAACTAACTCATTAGTTGAAATGCTTGCAAGGCTTATGTGAGGTGCATTACCGAGAGGGCCCAGAGATACCTCTCCGATAATCGGAGTGACAAATCCTAATCTCAAAATACGCCAACCCAACATGTACCTTTGGAGACACCTATAGAGCTCCTTTATAATCACCCAGTTACGTTGTGACGTTTGGTAGCACACAAAGTGTTCCTCCAGCAAACGGGAGTTGCATAATCTCATAGTCATAGGAACATGTATAAGTCATGAAGAAAGAAATAGCAACATACTAAACGATCGGGTGCTAAGCTAATGGAATGGGTCATGTCAATCACATCATTATCCTAATAATGTGATCCCTTTAATCAAATGACAACACATGTCTATGGTTAGGAAACATAACCATCTTTGATTAATGAGCTAGTCAAGTAGAGGCATACTAGTGACGTTTGGTTTGTCTATGTATTCAAACAAGTATTATGTTTCCGGATAATACAATTGTAGCATGAATAATAAACATTTATCATGATATAAGGAAATAAAATAATAACATTATTATTGCCTCTAGGGCATATTTCCTTCAAGTAGCTGCTTGGAATCGGCTCGGCAGGCCATAGCCGGATAACCATAACTGTCATGGCTAGTTCCGCCACCTTATGCAGTTCGATCAGCTGTTTCAGTTGATCGGCAAAAGGCACCGGATAATTCGGTGCCAAATACTGCAACCAAAATAGCTTATCGGTGGTGTTCCTTCCTTCAGCTCGGTAGAATTGAGCGGCATCTGATATGCTGTGAGGTAGCTCGGCAAATACACCTGAGAAGTCTGGATTCACAATCAGAAACATAGTTTTCTCTTCAAATACTTGCTTTACATGGGAAAAGCCTTACCCGCCGCGATCTTCCTCGCCTCTTGGATCCCCTGCAGGGCGCTCTGGGTTTCCTCTCGGGCATCACTCGTGGCTTGACGCGCCTTGGTGAGTTCAGACTATTTCTTCGTTAAACTTTGCTCCAAGCTCTCGCATTTACTTACGGCCTCTTGCAGCTCCCGCTCAGCTTTAATAACTCTGGACTTGTGTTTCTCACGAAGAGTCCGCTCCGTGGCCGCCTTTTCCTCGGCCTTGGCAACGGCCCTTTTAAGGGCCTCGACTTCGGTCATAAACCCTAGCACAAATTATGCGGGTTATTTCATACTGAACATTTATTTCACAATAAATGCGTGCAACGCTTGTGCATACCTTGTTTATCCCTTAACTGCATTTTCAATTGGCCAATTTCTTCTATGGGCCGCTCCAGACTTTGATTCAGTCCGGAGATCTCCGCAGTACGAGAGGCAGCAATCGCTACAGGTATCTGCTTGAAATAGAAGAGAAATCAATATCATTCAATGAGTCTTCCTGTGATCATCAATGCGATCCCCTGTCCGGTTCTTTCTTTCACCGAACAGTGCATCAGGGATACTATCTATACTATGACACTCTTCGGCAACTTATAAAACATACCTCAAAGCCTCTTATAAGGCTGATACAGGCTTCGTTCAGTCCACTCTCAGTTGACTGAATCTTCTCAATCACCGCACCAATAAGGGCACGGTGTTCGTCAATGATGGAGGCGTCTCGTATCGCCACCAACAAAACATCCGACACCTCTGGGTGGACAGAGGTCTCCGGCAGAACAGGCACACCCCCTCCAGCCGAAGGAGGCTGCCTTCTTGATTCTGGAGCCGTATAGGCCTCTAGAATCGCATCCGGTGGGGAGCCGAACTCAGGATCGCCCCCGCCGTCAGACCCCATGGGAATCTTTTCCCCCACGTGTCCGGCCCCTGCGGTTTGACCTCCAGGCGCCGCCTTCACGGTTTCTTCCTTTCCTCCTTGGCCAGGGTCCTTCTGGGACGAAGCCTCGGTATTATGCACCTGTTTGGAGGAAGGGGCCTTTGGGGGCGTCCCGCTCTCCATAGCATTTGAGCTCAGCAGGTCCTCTGATGAGGATTGTTTGGCACGGGACCTCACCGGACTACCAAAAAGTATGGCTTAAGGTTAAAATACTAAGCCACGATGAGTCCAGATGCTTAAACGTACTCGGATTTTATATACTTACGAGTTCACCAGGGGCTGGGCCCTGGGATCCCATGCCGGGCCACTGTCGGCGGCGGCAGTGGACTCCTCCGGAAGAGAAGCCCTTCCTCTTTTGGGCAGTTCGACCTCCAAGGGTGTGGAGGCCATCCTCTTCCTTCTTCCCCCACAGGGGATTCATCTTCCTCCTCCTTTTCATCCTCTTCGGAGGTGGAATGGGCATCAGAGCCTTCAGGTATTGTGTCCGAAGTGCCGCGACGACGAAGGCCGCCCCGAGTCTTTTTGGCCTCCTTCTCGGTCGTCTTCTTCGGCACCTAGTAAGGCGCCGAGACCATCATCTTCGTCAGAAGTGGGATGGCCGGGTCTTCGGGCAGCGGGGCCGGACAATGGATCCGCTCCGCCTTCTTCGTCCAGCTCTAGGAGAGTTGAATAAACACACGTTAAGCACTTCCTTTGGGTCATGCAGATAGAAAAGTTTGATAAACTCACCTAACTTGCAGGGCGGGACAATTGGTACCCGCGGTCTTCGGCGATGTCCGACCATGATTTGCTGGACTTGAAAAGCACCTTCCAAATGTCCTTGTGCGAGGAGCCGAAGAACCCTCGCAAAGTTTGGTGCCTGGCCGGATCGAATTCCCATAGATTGCAAGTCCGGTGTTGACAAGGCAGTATCCGATGGACTAACATCACCTGGACTACGTCGACAAGTTCAATGCTCTTGTGTCCCATATCTTTAACACGTGTCTGGAGCACCGACAGGTCATCGGACGAGGACCAGTCCAGGCCTTTCTCGACCCAGGATGTAAGCCGCAGAGGGGCGTCAGATTGAAACTCGGGCGACGTGGCCCATTCCTTGCCGCATGGCTCAGTGATGCAAAACCACTGCGGTTGCCACTCCTTGACAGAATCATTAAAGGTTCCCATTGGCCATATGATGTTGGGCATCTTGCTCACCATAGCACCCCCGCACTCGGCGTGCTCGCCGCCCACCACCTTGGGCTTCACATTAAAAACCGTCAGCCATAAACCGAAGTGCGGCGAAATGCGGAGGAAAGCCTCACACACGACAATGAATGTCGATATGTTGAGGAAGGAATTGGGGGATAGATCGTGAAGATCAATCCCATAATAGTACATGATGCCACGAACGAACGGGTGGAGGGGAAACCCTAGCCTGCGGACAAAGTGAGGGAGGAATACAACCCTCTCATGGGGTCCCGGAGTGGGGACGATCTGTCCCGCCATCGGGAGACGGTGGCTGATTTTCTTGGCCAGATACTTGGCCTCTCGAAGTTTTTTTATATCCTTCTCTCGGATGGTAGAGGCCATCCATTTGCCTCCTGCTCTGGATCCGGGCATCTTTGGAAGGCCTTTTGTGGGTAGAGAAGGTGAACGCTTGGGCGCTGGA